>NC_062560.1:4824263-5097772 GCF_016906955.1 Phacochoerus africanus | reverse complement strand
CTTTCGTGTCCTTGCCGGCCTTTCCGTCCTTCCTGCCGTCCTTCTTCCTTCCTTCCGCTTCCTCCGTCCTTCCGCTTCCTCTCTTCCGGTCCTTCCCCTCCTTCCTCCTCCTTCCGGTCCTTCCTTCCCTCCTTCCTCCTGCCTTCCTTTCCTTCCTCCTTATGCCTTCCTTCCTCCTTTCTTCCTCTCTCTCCCTCTCCTCTCTTCCAGTCTCTCTCTCTTCTCTCTCTTTCTTCTTTCTTTCCTTCACTTTAGGAGTCTGAGGATGGACATACTGGTACAGTGAATATAGTTCGGGAATTTTATAAAAAGGCAAATGGCTAAATCATTTAAGAGGAACACCACCTAAGGAAGTGAACAGGAAATTGGAACATATTTAATTTTTAAAATGTATTTTATTTGGTGTTCACTTTGTGGCTCAGCGCTAACAAACCCAAGTAGGATCCATGAGAACGTGGGTTCAATCCCTGGCCTCATTCACTGGGTTAAGGATCCGGGGTTTGCTGTGAGCTGTGGCGTAGTGTCTCAGATGTGGCTCAGATCCCGTGTTGCTGTGGCTGTGGTGCAGACCTCCTGGGAACCTCCACCTGCCATGGGTGCGTCCCTAAAAAGACAAACAAATCGTAAATTAATTAATTTATATTTCTCTCAAGTATATTTGATTTACCATTTTGTGATCATTCCTGCTGCACAGCACAATGATTCATTTATGTCTATGACGACATTCTTTTTCCGCATTCTTTTCCATTATGATTTGTCACAGGATATTGAATAGAGTTTCCTGTGGTCTCGAGTAGGACCCTTGTTGTTTATTCATCCTGCATTTAATGGTTTGCATCTGCTCTTCCTCTCCCAACTCTCCCATCCTTCCCCCCAACCTCTTGCAACCACAAAGTCTGTTCTCTATGTCTGTGAGTCTTTTTTGTATAAAGTTCATTGTGTCAGTCAAAACAGACTCAAAACAAGATAAGTTCATTGTGTCGTATTTTAGATTTAGATTCCTTTTTCTTTCTTTGTTTGTTTGTTTTGTTTTAAGGGCCATACCGTGGCGTATGGAGGTTTCCCAGGCTAGGGTCGAATCAGAGGTACAGCTGCCAGCCGACCCACAGCCACAGCCACCACCAGATCGCACCACATCTCGACCTACAACTCATCACCCACACCACACCCTCATGCCAACACTGGATCCTTAACTTGCTGAGCGAGCGAGGCCAGGGATGGAACCCCGCGACCTCACGGTTCCTAGTCAGATTTGTTTCCATTGCGCCATGATGGGAACTCTGATTTAGATTCCTTACAGATTGAATGGACTTTAAATGGAAGGCCAGCCCAAAGTGAGTTTTGTAACGTGACACGTGTTAAAAGAACAAAACTCCCTCAACGCTCCAATCCCCTTGGCCAAAAGAGGGAGCTTTGTACTTCTTGTGTATTCCTCCTGCTGACAAAGTAAGAAGAGCAAGGATTGTTATGACAAGAAATAAGAACAGTTTAAAGAATTCATTCATCAGTCATAGGCTCCTGTGGAAAAAAAATTAACAACAAAAGGAGGAAAATAATGTGAAAAATGTGACTGAGAACACCTAAAAGTTCCCAATAGAAAAGAACCTTAGGTACCATTCTTTGTCAGGATATTTTTTTTTTTTTTTTTTTTGGCCAGGGCATGGACATTTTAAAATGCATTCTCTCATCCCTTCAAATCCCGGAAAGTGCTAGGAGGCCCAGAATATGTGTCACACTCTATATGCCAAGTACATTCTTTTTTTTTATATATATAAATTTTTTTTTATTTTCCCACTGTACATACAAGGGGTCAGGTTATCCTTACATGTATACATTACAATTACTTTTTTCTCCTTTTTCTTCTGTTGCAACAATGAGAGTTCTAGAAGACAAAGTTCTCATGCTTTATTCGCAGGATCTCCTTGTAAATCTATTCAAGTTGTGTCTGATAAGCCAAGTACATTTCTTTTTTTTTTATTATTTTTATTTCCCCAATACATTATTTTTATTTATTTTCTACTGTACAGCCTAGTGACCCAGTTACACATACATGTACACACATTCTATTTTCGCACATTATCATGCTCCAATCATAAGTAACTAGAGCATAGTTCTCAGTGCTACAACAAGCGGATCCTCATGCTCATTCATTGCAAAGGCAATAGTTTCATCCACTAACGACAACTCCAATCCCCAGATCCTTCCAGTCCTCCTCCTCCCACTCTCGCCCTCTCACCCCTCCCCCTCCCCCTGGTCCATACCACCAACTCGACTTAGTGCTTTTGGCAAGATCGGAAAACAGTTGGTCCCACTGGATGTTCTATTCTCTAAAGGTTTTGTTAACGACTGCAAGACTCTGTGCCTGAAGATGCACAGTCAGCCCAAGCAAACCAAGACGTTGGAGTTTGGAGCACAGAAAGGTTCATTGCAGGATTGTGCAAGGAGGTGGGCGGCCCCCAAATAGCCCTGAACTCCTTGAAGGGTTTCAGCAAAACTTTTTTTTTTTTTGGCTTTTTAGGGCTGCACCTGAGGCATATGGAAGTTCCCAGGCTTGGGGTGGAATGGGAGCTGTCGCCACCGATCTACACCACAGCACACGGCATTGCTGGGTCCTTAACCCCCCGAGAGGGGCCAGGGATCAAACCCTCATCCTCATGGATCCTCATTGGGTTTGTTCACCTCTGAGCCAGGAAGGGAACTCCCTACGCAAAACATTTCCAAAGGCAAGGTGAGGAAGGGGTCCGGTTGATTGTTGCAAACTTCTTGGTGTTGAAATTTGTTATTCTTGCAGGTCAAGTCACCAGGTTTCTGTCAGCCTTCAAGACAAAGGCCGTTTTCTGTTCAGCATCATTTTATCTCTATGTGAATGGAAAAGTGTTCTATGTTGAAAGATCAGAGCCCTGAGAATAGGCTACCCTGTATATTTCAGGCTACAGGCCACATTTTTTTTTTTTTACAAAAGGTGCAGAGCCAGCATGACTCAGCACAGACAGTAAATATTGCACAAGGGTTGGGAGTATGAGGGTTACCAGCCCTACTAGTATTTGGTGTTGCTGTGGCTGTGGTGCAGGCCAGCAGCTACAGCTCAGATTTGACCCCTAGCCTGGGAATTTCCATATGCTGCAGGTGCAGCCCTATAAAAAAAAAAATAAATATATATATATGTACATACGCGTATGCGTGTATGTGTGTGTGTGTATAGACAAGGGTTAAAGTAAAAGAAACAGAGTTAACATAGACTCAGGTTTGTTCTTCCCTATTACAGTATAAATGAGATTATTACTCAGTTCTTGGCTAAAGAACTGTGAGCTGGAGTTCTCTGGTGGCTCATTGGGTTAAGGATCCAGCATTGGCACTGCTGTGGCTATGGTTACTGCAGTGGTGGGGGTTTGATGGCCCTAGAACTTCAGCATGCTGCAGGCATGGCAAAAAAAGAAAGAAAGGAAGAAAGGAAGAAAGAAAGAAAGAAAGAAAGAAAGGACGGACCTCTGGGCTGAGTAAAAAACACTTGGGGCCATCACGAACCCTTTCAAAGTATAATTGACAAAGAAAGAGAGAGACAGCTTGTAATGTCAAATTGATTGGATGACAAGGATGAAAGGGAGAAAGCTAGTCAAGGAAAGTTTAAAGCTTGACGTTGGCACATGTATTTTGGTTTGTGTTGCATACATGTACCCTCACTCCTGGTTCTAATTTTCCTGTGTACATTTTCCCTTGTAATCCTATTTCCCGGTTATCTCAAAATTGTTGTAATCCTCTTGGAGAGGCAGCCTTGCCAGATAAAAATGAAGAAAACAAATTACGTGCTTTCAGATTGGAGAGATGGAAGGAGCAAAAGACAGAAGATGTGAAAAATATTAAATCAGGCTATTTATTCAAGGACTTTGGAAAGCATTTCATTGGGCATCATGAATTATATTTCCTACAGGGCATTCTTCCTACTTCGGGGTGGTATGAGACTAGCTCGTTCCATGTACCCCACCATTGCTCTGCCACTGTTGTTTTTTTTTTTTTTTTTTTTGCTTTTCAGGGCTGTACCCGCAGCATATGGAAGTTCTCAGGCCAGGGGTCCAATCAGAGCTACAGCTGCCTGCCTACACCACAGCCACAGCAGCAAAGGACCCGAGCTGCGTCTGCCACCTACACCACAGCTCACAGCAGTGTCGGATCCTTAACCCACTAATCGAGGCCAGGGATCAAACCCGCAACCTCACGGTTCCTAGTCGGATTCGTTTCCACTGCACCACGATGGGAACTCCTGCCATTGGTATTAAATGCAGGTCCTTCTATTACCTGCAGTGCAGTGTTTTTCAGAGTCAGAAGATATTAATTCCTCGATGGTAGAGAGTTTGCTATTTCTTTTTGTCCAGGTTGAATTGAAGACACACTTTGTTTTCAAACCTCTTTGAATACTCCAAGCTCAGTGGCATTTTGCTAGAACCACAGGTGTCCATCCCATCCATATGGAAAGCCCTATCGTTTCCCCTACTCCCCAGGAAAAAGAAGTTTATTTTGGAGAAATTTAACGCAGGAGAGAGGAACCCAAGGGGCTGCAGACAAGGGAGGCCCCTTTTCATGGGGAAACTGAACAGGCAGCAAAAAGCCCCCTATAAATAGCATTTGAAAGCCATTGGAGTAAATTGCCTTTTCATCATACAAAAGTCACCTGTTGAGGCCCACTGCCTCCTGACACAGAGCTTATTCTTAAAAAAAAGAAAAGATTCTTCAGAGAAGATCACCTTACATCGTAGAACATCTAGGATGGCCTCCCCCAAAAAAAGAGTCTTAAAAAAAAAACAGCAGAAAAAGGTTTTTGGAGGAAGCAGGCATAGCACCAACGAGAAACGTGGAAAAAAAAAAACCCCAAAAAAGAAAACCTCCCTCTAATCTATAACTTGTGGGAAATGTGCTAACATATCCATCCTTCAAGAAAAATGGGAATCTCATGTAAAAGTAATCTAGTAGCCAAGTTAATTTTTTTATTTTTATTCTTTTTTGCTTTTTTAGGGCTGCACCCGCACCATATGGAAGTTCCCAGGGTAGGGGCTGAATCAGAGCTGCAGCTGCTGGCCTTCATCACAGCCACAGCAATGTGGGAATCTAAGCCTTGTCTGTGACCTACAGCAGAGCTCCCAGCAACAGTGGATCCTTAACCCACTGACTGTGGCCAGGGATCAAACCCACATCCTCATGGGCACGAGTGGGGTTCGTTTCCACTGCACCACAACGGGAACTCCTCTCATAGCCAAGTTTACAAAACTGAAAAGAGAAATAAATATGAGGATATTTCCTATGGATATAAACCGGATGAGAAACCAGAATGGGGAGGGGAGAAAAAGAAAGAAAATTGTCTCGGTCCAGGAATTTATCATCCAAACAGTGGTTGCAGAAACAGGTGACAGGGAACACAAGAGGCAGAAGTGACTTAACAGTATTAATTTTTTCCCCATCATTGCAAGATAGAAGCTTCCGGGCTCATGTGGGACGTTGGATGCCCCGCACGAGAATGAAATGAAACACTCCTTTAGCCTGCTGCTGTGACATGTGCCAATTTCAGCTGCTACATTGGAAAGATGGGAAGAGCTTGAGGTCCTCAAGCATGGTTGGAAGAGCTAATAAAGAAAATATAACCTCCCCAGGAATGAGGAGTTGAGAATGCCAGGGGCCCTTTCAAGTCTTTCCCAAGGACCAAAACTTCCACAATCCTGAAGACAGCGGAGTTCTGATCGGGAATTCTGCGGTGAACCAGACTGTCCACGTGAGGTCAGAGGGTGCCAGGGGATGTCACGGAAGGTGGCCAGAGGAATCGGGTCCCCCATGAGTTCCAGGACCCGACGGGGCCAGGAAGGATGCGAGAGAGACATGAAGGAGAAAAAAAATACATCAACAGGAAGAAAACGAGGCATTTGACCCTGTGGAAGAAGAGTGCCTGAGATGGGCTTTCGTGCCACAGGGCATTTAGGAAAAAAAGCACAGTAGACGCCCAGAAGGCATGAGAGGGCACCTCTGAGTCCACCTGAGAAAACAGGTGCTTCCCAAGAGGAGATTTCATTAGAGGACAAAGCTTGGTTCAGCCGCGACCAGGAATGGCCCAATGACAACAGTGTATGTTCTGGAGAAGGATGTAGCCAAGATAGCGCTGGAACTGTGGAAGGGAGGCGGCCAGAGGCCAGTTGGAGGCACGGTGTCTAGATGATATATAAGAATGGGTTACCGCCCTATCATGTCACGTAGGTGTGGGGTGAAGATAGGGCACAAAAGAACCTCTGTACAAAACAGAAACAGACCCACAGACACAGAGAGGAGACTTGGGGTTGCCAAGGGGGAGGAGGAGAGGGACTGAGAGTTTAGATTAGCCGATGCAAACAAGTGTCTATAGGATGGATAAACTAGGTCCTCCTGTAGAGCCCAGGGAACTCTATTCTATATCCTGTGATAAACCGTCATGGAAAAGAATATGAAAAAGTATGTGTGTGTGTGTGTGTGTGTGTGTGTGTGTGTATAAAACTGAGTCCACTTGCTGTACAGCAGAAATTAGCACAACATTGTAAATCAACAATCCTTCAATTTATAAACAAATAAACATGATGGAATTCCTGTCGTGGCTCATCAATTAATGAACCTGACTAGTATCCATGCGGTGGTGGGTTCGATCCCTGGCCTTGCTCAGTGGGTTAAGGATCCGGCATTGCCATGAGCTGTGGTGTAGGCTGGCAGCTGTAGCTCCGATTGGAACCCTTAGCCTGGGAACTTCCATATGCTGTGGGTGCGGCCGTAAAAGGACAACATAAATGCATGAATAAATAAATAAGTAAAAATGCTATATCAAGAAAAAGCAAAAAAAAAAGTACTCTTCAGACAAATACCATATGATATCATGTCTATGTGTGGAATCTAAAATAGGGCACAAATGAACCTATCTACAGAACAGAAGCAGACTCTCAGACCCAGAGAACAGGCTTGGGGTTGCCAAGGGGGGAAGGAGAAGGAGTGGGATGGATGGGGAATTTGGGGTTCGTACATGCAAAGTATGCCATTGAGAATGGAGAAGCCATGAGGTCCTGCTGTCCAGCACAGGGAACTCTTTCTGGTCTCTTGGGATAGACCAGGATGGAAGATATATTTAAGAAAGGGAGTGTGTCTATATAGATGACTGGGTCACTTTTCTGGGCAGCAGAAATTGACACAACATTGTAAATTAACTATACCAAAAAAAAAAAAAAAAGAAAAACCATGCTGGGGCGTATTTGAAGAAGCTGAGACACCTGAACCTGTTTGCCTCCCCAGCAGGCATTGCCATTGGGGGTGGGGGCGGCCTCCGGGCAAGAATTTGCTGCCTGCTGTTCCTGTTGCTGCTTCAACAGAATATGCACTTTGGCTCTGAAGACAACACCCACCCGAGTCTTCCTTTATTGAAAGGAAATTCTTCTAAAGGCAAAAATTAAAATAAAAAAGGCCCCAATTACACGGTGTGTCTGGGGTGGGGGTGGGGTGCATACCTTTTCCTAAAGCGCCCTTTGGCCAATGAAGAGGTCTATTAGCCTCACCTGCAGGATTTAACAAATACCCGCCCCACCTGCACCTCCCCGTCCCAGAGGCGCCCGCAGACTCAGCCTGGAGTGCGGCTGGGGCGGCGTGATCCTTGTCCTCCTTGGAATTCGAATATCCAGCCGGGTTCGAGAGGCACGGCCCTCCGGGAGCACCTGCTCCTGTGAGAATCACGTCCCTCTAGGTAAGGCCCTTTCCCTCCCGAGACAAAACCAGGATGTCCAGAGAGCCCGCGTCATCCCTCTGTTGGTTTTGTGTTGGTTTCCGTGTTCTTTGGACAAAGCCAGCCATCCCGCAGAATAGCCTCCTGCTTCTCTCAGAAAGCGTTTTCGTTTTCCAGCGGTTTTCCTTTTCTTGAAACCCAAGTCACAGGACGTTCCCATTGTGGGGTGCTTTGTCTGTCCCGCGGGAAGCCTCTCGGCCGAGCCCAGGGGCACCCTTGTGAGGCCACTGCGCCAGCTTCTGGAACGGCAGGCGAGGTGGAATGCAATGGCATTTTCCCAGTTTGTGTGTTGCTGGCACTAGTTGCCCGCGGCTTCATGGAGGAGCTCTGGGCATTGCGCCGGTCTCCTTCCATGAGGTCCCTTTGCTCCAGTGTCGGGGGGGTGGGGGACATCACTACCGGCTCTAGGAATTTGTTTAGGGGATAAGGATGCTCGTGTGGACGCCAGGGTTTTTCCCCTCAAACCTGGCCTTTCCCAGGCTTTGCTGGGGGAGGACGATTGAGCTGCTCTCCCAAAAAGCCTGGCGAGGGAGTTCCTGTTGTGGTTCAGCGGGTTAAGAACCCGACGAGTATCCCTGAAGATGCAGATTCCATCCCTGGCCTCGCTCAGCGGGTTAAGGATCTGGCGTTGCCGTGAGCTGCGGTGTAGGTCGCAGACGCGGCTCAGATCTGGTGTTGCTGTGGCTGTGCTGTAGGCTGGTAGCTGCAGCTCCGATTGGAGTCGTAGCCTGGCAACCTCCATATACTGCAGGTGCGGCCCGAAAAAGAAAAAAGAAAAAAAAGAAAAAGGCCTGGTGATTATAGAGCACTTTATCTTTAGCAGGAGCGAGTCTGCCTTTCTTCAGGGCACCTCAGATGGCATGCAGGTCTGTGGCTTATTAGCTAAGAGGCCGGTGGCTTACACAGGTGTTGATTTTCGAGGAATCTTGTTTATTTTTAGGAGAAGCCCACTGACGGGTTCCATGGTGCATGCTGATGTTTCTGTCTGCAGGACATGATCCGGTCCCCGTGTTGCTTCCTCTCAAATGACAGTTGTTTGTAGACTTCGTCACCTGCTCCCGTGTTGGAGAAGCCAGTGCTGTGTCTGCTGTGAGGTCCCTTCCTATCAGGTCAAAGACCAGCCTGGTTCCAGGGGAGTGGCTCCTCGGATTAGGGGGAAAATGCCTGCTTCTTGCCCCTTCTGATCTGCTGTGACCTTAAAAAAAAATTACATAGCTTTTTTAATTGCAGGAGAGTTAATTCCCAAGGTTGTGTTCAAGGGGCAGCCAAGCGATTCAGTTAAACATACATGAGTCCATGCGTTTTCAGGTGCGTTTCCATTGCAGGTTATTCCAGAGTACTGCGTTGTGTGCTAGACAGTGGGTCCTTGTGGTTGATCCAATTTATCTGTCAGGGTGTGTATCTTGTAATCCCAAACTCCCAATGAATGCCCTTTACCTTTGTAGAGAGTTTTGGCTTCCTGGCTTACGTTGTAGAATATCCTTAAAGCGAATGAATTTTTGAGGTTCTTTCGGGTGTGTTCAAAAGTGCTTCATTTGAGAAATGAAAATAAACATCAGATTGGGCCTCATGGGAAGGGGGCTTCTAATTTTCATCTGACGTGGGAAAATCTTGGGGAAGCAGACACACACATGCAGGCAGACACACACATGCAGGCAGACACACAGGCAGACAGACACATGCAGGCAGACACACATGCAGACAGACACATGCAGGCAGACACACCTGCAGGCAGACACACATGCAGGCAGACACACATGCAGGCAGACACACATGCAGGCAGGCACACATGCAGGCAGACACACATGCAGGCAGACACACATGCAGGCAGACAGACACATGCACGCAGACAGACACATGCACGCAGACAGACACATGCACGCAGACACATGCACGCAGACACACACATGCACGCAGACACACACATGCACGCAGGCACACACATGCAGACAGACACATGCAGGCAGACACGCAGGCAGAGAGACACACGCAGGCAGAGAGACACATGCAGGCAGACACACATGCAGGCAGACAGATACCTGCACGCAGACACACACATGCACGCAGGCACACACATGCAGGCACACATATGCACACGTGAAGTTTAATACATATTGGAGCCCCTTATCTGGGCTCCATCCCTTTCGTGTGTTTTCCTAATGACCTCATTAAATCAAAGGGCATACTTAACAGAGGCAAATTGTTTTCTGTGCTTTTGTTTTCAAACCTCTGCTCCTATGTTGGAAGTTGCAGAGGATGCTGGTCTTAAAAGGCACGCTCCCCCGTTGGTACATTTCCCCTCAGGGAAATTGGCCGGATGACCCCTTACCGTGAAGGTTTTAGATGGGTGCGTGTGTCACATCCTCTGGGTGACACCGGCAGGGGTGGGCCAGTGGAAAGAACATGTGGTAATAGAGACTTGTTCAGAGATAATTAAACATGAGGGAATGGAACCATCATGGCAGAGGATTTAATTGGTTTTAATTGGGTTAAGAGGAATATGCCAGAAGGAAAGAATAGATAGATCTTAATAGAAGGTCTGAAAATAGCCAAGGCAAGCATTCATTGCAGAAAACCTGTGACATCGGATGATGGTCATGGGAAAAAAAAAAAAAAAAAAGATCCATCTTTTTTTATCCTTCTCAGTACAGAGAGAGAGGTGAAGGGGAGAGAATGTCCCACCTATCGATTTAAGAAGAGCAGAGACAGACAGTTGGAGATTCGAAAGGGAGGGGATGCAGGTGAGAAGTAAGACGCCACGGACCTACGCTTTTTAGAGTGTCAGGATTTTGCCATTTGTGGTGGCATACGCTGGAGCTGAGCAAGGTGGACTTTCCGCCTTTCTGGTACAGGTGGCCCACAGGGCCGGAGATCTTGACCAGCAGGGGGCGATGCATGCCTCTGCCCGTTCTGTCCGTCTGCAGGATTCTTGTCCATCGCTTTCATACGTAAAGGGAGTCGGTTCCCGTGCACAGCACCCTATAGCAAACTCATTAACTCGGCTCCTCCTGAGACGTCCCCTTCCTCCACGTGTTGGTAGCAACCCCGCAGCAAAGGGCAGGGTGAGTTGTGGTGTGCTCCATATTTGTGATTAGAATGACGTGTCTATACATATATGACCAGGTCCCTTTGCTGTACAGCAGACATGGACAGAACCTTGGAAATCAACTAAAATAGAAAAGACCATCTTATAATATAAAAATTAAAAAAAATGAAAACACTTCCACTGTTAAAAAAAAAAAAAAAAGGAGTTCCTGTCGTGGCACCATGGTTAACGAATTCAACTAGGAACGATGAGGTTGTGGGTTCGATCCCTGCCCTTGCTCAGTGGGTTAAGGATCCGGTGTTGCCGTGAGCTGTGGTGTAGTTTGCAGACACGGCTCGGATCCTGTGTTGCTGTGGCTCTGGCGTAGGCCGGCGGCTACAGCTCCAATTAGACCCCTAGCCTGGGAACCTCCATATGCCGAGGGAGCAGCCCAAGAAATGGCAAAAAGACAAAAAAAAAAAGTCAAACTCAAAAAAAAAAAAAGATCTTCAAGGCACATGTCTTACACTGTTGGGGGAGGGATATAAATTGGTGCCATCATTATGGAGGACTATATGGAGATTGCCCAAAAAATGAAAAAGAGAATCACTGTAGGATGCAGCAATTCCACTCTTGGGCATCTATCCAGAGAAAACCATTATTCAGAAGAATACACCCCCCCCAAGGTTCACTGCAGCACTATTTACAATACCCAAGACATGGAAGCAGCCTGGGTGTCCATCAGCCATGAATTAAATAAAGAAGATGTGGGTGTTCCCGTTGTGGCACAGCGGAAATGATTCTGACTGGTATCCATGGGGACACAGGTTCGATCCCTGGCCTCGTGCAGTAGGTTAGGGATCCGATGTGGCTGTGCGCTGTGGTGTAGGTCGCAGACGTGGCTTGGATGTGGTGTTTCTGTGACTGAGGTGTAGGCTGGTGGCTACAGCTCTGATGCAACCCCTCACCTGGGAACCTCCATATACACAATGGAATATTATTCAGCCATAAAAAGGATGAAATCCTGCCATTGCCACAGCATAGATGGACCTAGAGATGATCATACGAAGTCAAAGATAGACATCATGTGATTTCATTTATATGTGGAATCTAAAAATAAAGGTACAATAATATTTGCAGCACAAAAATAGACTCACAGACTTTGAGGACAAACGTATGGGTACCAAAGGGGACAGGTGGAGGGAGAGGGATGGACTGGGGTTGTGGGATTGGCACAGGCACCCTGAGGTCTATGGAATGACTGGCCAACGGGGACCTGCTGTCCAGCACAGGGAGCTCTACCCAACATTCTGTCATTGTCTATATGAGAAAAGAGTCTGAAAAAGAATTTTATGTGTGTACATGTGTAACTGAATCCCTTTGCTGTACAGCAGCAAGCATCACGACTTTGTCCATCAACTCAACTTCACGAAAACTTTTAAAGGAAATTAAAAAAAAGACGTCCTTGCAGTCATACCTTTATTTTCAAGTTGTAGGTTTAAAATGTCAGTGGCTTGGGTTCAGAGAAAGAAGGATCATGTCTTGTCTGGAATGACGCATCCCAGAGGTGAGGGGGTGCCCTGGTCTTGGAGTTGCTTCCCACTCGTTCCATTGGCAGGTGGTGTCGAGAGAGGATTAATTGCCTGCTCCCAATGATCCTTTTTGACACCTGCCCTGGGCAGAGCTTTAGCCTCCACGGAAACCAGGCTGAGGTGGTCTCGGGTTCCAGCAAGACTCTGTGGGGTGGGATGCTAGGAGAAACCTCTTAGACCTGAGCAGGTATAACTGGAGCAAAGCAAGCCCTTCAGGTGGAGTTGAGCAGCCTTCCTTCTCATGGGGCACTTTGGCTGAGTGCAGCTCCTGCAGAGGGAGGCCAGAAGACTCCTGTTCCAGTATAGTTGAGTCTGTGACTTTTATGCACCCGTAGAAAGCCTTTCTAACCTTAGCTTTACCCACAGGGTCAGAAGAGCTGCAGACACAGGTTGTGTCAATAGGTGGACAATGAGTTCTGGGATTTTTTTTTTTTTTTTTTTTTTGCTTTTTAGGGCTGCACTGGCAGCATATAGAAGTTCCCAGGCTAGGGGTTGAATCGCAGCTGCAGCTGCCAGCCTGCACCACAGTCATGGCAACACCAGATCTGAGCCATGTCTGTGACCTACACCACAGCTCACAGCAACACCAGATCCTTAACCCACTGAGCAAGCCCAAGGATCGAACCTGTGTCCTCATGGATACCAGTCATATTTGTTTCTGATGAACCACGATGGGAATTCCCAGGGATCTTCATCATGCCTACTTTGTGGGGGCGTCACAGACCCCTTTGTCAGTGTGGTGAAAAACACACACCCATTCTAAAAATAATATTTTTAACTCTTAAGTAAGCTTAAAAGGAAACCAGTTTATGGACATCGTTATCAAGGTATTTTAAAATGTGCCATAGGATGTTTGTTAATTCAAGTTTAGTTGATTGACAGCTCCCTAGTTTCTGCTGAACAGCAAAGTGATTCAGTTATACATACATGTATCTTCTTTATCGAATCCTTTTCCATTATGGTTTGTGATGGGATGTTTGAATATAGTTCCCTGTGCTATACAGTAAATCTTTGTTTATTTTACATATAGTAGTTTTAAAAAGGTTTATTACAGTATAGGTGATTTACAGTGTTATAATTTCTGCTGTACTGCATAGGGACCAGTCACACACCCACATATATTCTTTTTCTCATATTATCATCCAGCATGTTCTACCACAAGACATTGGATAGAGTCCCCTGTGCTGGACAGAAGGACCTCATGGCTTATCCATTGTCAGTGTCACAGTTGGTATCTACAAACCCCAAACTCCCCATCCATCCCACTCCAACCCCCTCCTCCTTGGCACCCACAGGTCTGCTGTCTGTTACTCTGTTTCTGTTTTACAGATAGGTTCATCTGTGCCATGTTATAGATTCCAGATATAAGTGGTCTCATACGGTATGTGTCTTTCTCTTTCTGACCTTCTTCACTTACTATATATTCATCCCAAACTCCTAACTGATCCCTCCCAACCCTTTTTCCCCTTTGGTAACCATACATTTATTTTATGTGGCTGTGAGTCTGTCTGTTTTGTAAATACGTTCCCTTGTGGCTTATTTTAGATTCCACATGTAAGTGATCTCATATGATATTTGTCTTTCTCTGAGTTACTTCACATACTATGAGAATCGCTAGTTCCATCCATGTTGCTGCACATGGCAGGACTTCATTCTTTTTTATGGTTGAGTAATATTCTATTGTGTATATGGACCACATCTTCTTGATCCATTCCTCTGTCGAGGGACATTTAGGTTGTTTCCATGTCTTGGCTATTGAGACTAGTGCTTCTGTGAACATTGTGGGCATGTGTATTTTTGGGTTATGTCTTCTCCAGATAGATGCCCGGGAATGGGATTGCTGGTTCATATGGCAACTCTATTTTTGGTTTTCTGAAGGATCTCCGTACTGTTTCCTACAGTTGTACCTATTTACATTCTTACCAATAGTTCCCTTTTCTCCACACCCTGTCCAGCATTTGTTTTTTGTTGACTTGTTAATGATGGCCATTCTGACTGGCATGAGGTGACACCTCGTTGTAGTTTTGATTTGCATTTCTCAGATAATGAGTGACATTGAGCTTCTTTCATGTCCCAATTGATTATCCGTCTGTCTTCTTTCGAGAAGTGTCTATTTAGGTCTGCCTTCCATTTTTCGTTTGGGTTTTTTGTTGGTGGCGAGTTGTATGTGCTGTTTGTGTATTTTGGAGATGAAGCCCTTCTCGATTAGGAAGATATGGTCCATATAGATAACATAATAGTACTCAGCCATAAAAAGAAGGAAGTAATGCCATTTGCAGCAACATGGATGCAGCTAGAGAGTCTCATACTAAGAAAGAGAAAAACTCAAATACCATACGGTATCACAAATACGTGGAGTGTTAAATATGGCACAGATAAAACTATCTACAAAACAGGAACAGACTCACAAACACTGAAAACAGACTTGTGGTTACCAAGGGGGAGGGCGGAGGGTGTGGGATGGATGGGGGGTTTGGGGTTAGGGGATGCAAACGATGATTGAGAATGGATAAGCAGTGGGGTGTTGCTGTTCAGCACACGGAACTCTGTCCAGTGTCTTGGGATCAACCCTGATGGAAGATGATATGAGAAAAAAATCTATGTATATATGTGTGCCTGGGTCACTCTGCTGTACAGCAGAAATTGGCACAACACTGTACGTCAACTCTAGTTAAAAAACAAAAGTGCTGGACATCTGGGATTCCTTACGTTCCTTGGAGAGGTCACACCTCTCTATCCTCAGACGTGGATCTGAACCTTACTTTTTAATGTTGGAGGTCACTGAAATGGGCTGATCCTGGCCAAGTGCCCATGACTCACACGTCTTGTTCCTGTGTCACAGGGCCAACCTAAGATGCCTTTTCCTGAGGATGAACTTGGTACAGGCGGAACCCGTCATGGCTAGATCCTGGGGCCCCAGGGAGGTTTATGTTGGAGATGCACTTGGCGTTGCTAGCGAGAGTCCAGGGTCACCGTGGTCTTCCCCGGAAATGACCTGGGAGAAGGTTGTACCACTGGACATTGCCCTTTTTGTCCTGGTTTTTGTGACTTCCTTCTGCATCTTGTCTCTTCCTTTGAACTGAATAGCCTTTGCTAAGGACCTTCTTTTTTCCAAATCAAGAGCTATTCCTCTTCCATCGTCTGTGCCCTTGGGCTGCTCAGCGTCTGGCTGTGCAGGCAAACACAGTGGAATGGACTGTAACACGATGTCCGTTCCTCCTGGTCCATCTTGCCAACTCTTGGGCAGTCTCGGTCGGTTGCTATTCATCTTCGTGAATGTCACTGCCCAGCTCCTCTGTTACTGTCTTCAGAACCTCTTTGGGCCCAGGTCTCTCTGCATATCTAAAATTTTAAGCACATCTCTTAGACCTCTTTTTAATGTAATTTTATCGGAGTCTCATTGACTTAGCATATAATTGTATGGGTCTCAGGTGTACGGCAGAGTGAATTTGTCACGCATATACCTATATCTCTTCTTTTTACCCTTAGAGGCTGTTTCAGACCATTGAGTAGATTTCCCCGTGGTCTCCAGGAGGTTCTCATGAATCATCTATTTTATACAGTTGCGTGCATACGGCTTATTACTACCCAATTCTCCCCTCTCCCTAGTGGTTTCTCTTATGGGAACCCTCAGATTGCTTTTGCAATCTGAGTTGGTTTCTGTTTTGTTTTTTTGGGTTTTTTTTTTGTTTGTTTAATTTTTATATTCTCCTTTTTAGAGCTGCACCTGTGGTGTATGGAGGTTCCCAGGCTAGGGGTCAAATCAGAGCTACAGCTGCCAACCTACACCACAGCCATAACAATGTGGGATCTGAGCCGTGTCTGTGACCTACACCACAGCTCCACGGCAATGCTGAATCCTTAACCCGCTGAGCGAGGCCAGGGATTGAACCCCTGTCCTCACGGATACTGCTGAGCCACAAAGGGAACTTCCTGTTTCTGTTTTTTTAGACATTTCATCCCAAATGCCATGCAGCCTGTTCTCAGGGTCCCCCAGACAGGAGGAGATGGGAGGAGGGGACCACACACGCGATTAAATTGTAATCCTTTAAATACAGCCTTTGGAGTTCCTGTCGTGGCACAGTGGAAATGAATCTGACTAGGACCCATGAGGTTGCGGGTTCAATCCCTGGCCACGCTCAGTGGGTTAGGGATTCCGCATTGCCATGAGCTGCGGTGTAGGTCGCAGACGCGGCTCGGATCTGACGTGGCTGTGGCTGTGCTGTAGAGCGGCATCCATAGCTCCGATTTGACCCCTAGCCTGGGAACCTCCATATGCTGTGGGTGCAGCCCTAAAAAGCAAAAAATAAAAAAGAAACAAGGACAGCCTTTGCTTGGTCACCTGGAAAGGACAGTACATTCAGAGGGGAGTTTGATGGGGGTCTCTTCATGTTTATCCAAGCGGCTTGCATAGTGGAATCATTGAATAGAAACTTAGTGAAGAATTATAACTCCCATTTCTTTGGGGGTCGCTTCTTGTTCTAAATTGACTTACGTTCACATGCAAATATATGTGCATATACATACACATTTTTGCATATGTATACGTTTTATATATATATATATATATATATATATATACACACACATTTTATTTATTTATTTATTTATTTTTGTCTTTTTGCCATTTCTTGGGTCGCTTCCACGGCATATGGAGGTTCCCAGGCTAGGGGTCGAATCGTAGCTGTAGCCGCTGGCCTACGCCAGAGCCACAGCAACGCAAGATCCGAGCCGCGTCTGCAACCTACACCACAGCTCACGGCAACGCTGGATCATTAACCCACTGAGCAAGGCCAGGGATCGAACCCGCAACCTCATGGTTCCTAGTCGGATTCGTTAACCACTGCGCCACGACGGGAACTCCTATATATACATTTTATATACATATATATGTATATAAAGCTTCTATGTATATATTCCCACATGTGCATACACATGCAGTCATACGCAGGAGTTATAGCCTCTGCTGTCCCCGTTTCATAGATAAAAATATGGAGGCATTGTTGGCTTACACTCTCCACTGTGGTTGCTGAGATTTAAATCTAGGAGCTGAGAAGGCACATCCTTAACCAATGCTCCATAATGCCTCCCAGATACTTAACATGTGGACAAGTGTTTTGATGCTAGCAGCCCGAGTTTGAACCTACTTTTGGGATGGCTCATGCTTAGACCCATCCGTCCTAGAAACGGATAATCCACATCACCTGTAATATGTTTTATGGATAAAAAGACAGCATGAAGGGCCTTGAACATGGCACCGTAGAGATTTACAGGTAGTGGGAGTTCCTGTTGTGGCTCAGGGGTAATGAACCCAACTAGGATCCATGAGGATACAGGTTCAATACCTGGTCTCGCTCAGTGGGTTAAGGTTCCGGCATTGCCATGAGCTGCAGTGTAGGTCGCAGACGCAGCTCAGATCCTGCATTGCTATGGCTGTGCTGTAGGCTGGCAGG
The DNA here is from genome assembly GCF_016906955.1 of Phacochoerus africanus. NCBI lineage: Eukaryota > Metazoa > Chordata > Mammalia > Artiodactyla > Suidae > Phacochoerus > Phacochoerus africanus. The sequence goes on along the minus strand of NC_062560.1, from coordinate 5,079,931 downwards.
TGCAGCTCTGGTTTGACCTCTAGCCTGGGAACACCCATATGCTGTGGCTATGACCCTAAGAAGCAAAAAAAAAAAAAAAGAGAAATTTATAGGGAGTGGAGAACGTGTAATTCCTGAACCTAAAGTGAGCTGGTTTGGGGAGACACGCATACAGAGACACAGGCATCACATTGTGTTATTATTTTGGATGTAGGTATATATTTTAAAACTTACATCCAATTATACAAATATATTTCAAGTACAAGCTGTTGCACAAATAGCTCTGTGTGGTTAGGTAGGAGAAGAGGGCCCTGCATTGTTTGTCATCAGGGAACATTGGGGCAAAGAGAAGCATCGTTCTGAGTCTTGGTGCAGAACTCAAGGCAGTGAGAAGCGAGGTACATCTTCATCCTGCTGATGGCCGTTTCAGGGGACTGAGGGCCCTTTTCTAAGATGCTGGTTGGGCCCTTGTATCTGTTTCTGACACCGCTAGGCTTGCCCTGTTCTTCAGATCAGCGCTCTCCCCTGACCTGTGGCTTCTTGCCTCGTTGGAGAATGTCCCTTTCTCCGCATTTTGGGTGCACAGAGTTTCCGGGGTGAGTGTCAGGACTTGCAGAGGCTCCTGATGCTAAAGGCGCGAAGAGGGGAGCGGAGGAGATTAAAGGATCCCAGCCGTCGTGCCGTGGTCCAGCGAGCCGGACCTCTGGGTGCCATGTGATGTGCCAGAGGACACCTGGTTAATTCATGGCCAAGGCAGAAGCAGAGAAGTCTTAGGTGACCTGATGCTGAGCCCTGCCAACAGCCGCTCCTGCTTTTTGTGGGTTGTGTGGGCGGACGCTCCATGGCCTTGGGCTTGGCATGGAACCCTGGCATTGATGTTTTTCTTTCACTTCTAAAGTTGAAGATATTTTAACATAAGATACTTTTAAAGTACTTGGGAAAATAAAGTTGTGGCCAAAAACCTATGTAGACATGCATTCCTCCCGCTTTTTGTGTGCTTTTTAAGATTGCACCTGTGGTATATGAAAGTTCCCAGGCTAGGGATGAAATCGGAGCTGTAGCTGCTGATCTACACCGCAGCCACAGCAAGCCTGGATCCTTTACCCACTGAGCTAAGCCAGGGATCCAATCCACATCTATATGGATGCTAGTCTGGTTTGTAACCCACTGAGCCGCAGTGGGCACTTTCAGACATGCATCTCTTGATTGAAATGGGCGTTGTAAAAGAACCATATGTGGAGTTCCCGTCGTGGCTCAGTGGTAGTGAACCCAACAAGTGTCCATGAGGAGGCAGGTTCAATCTCTGGCCTTGCTCAGTGGGTTAAGGATCTGGCGTTACCGTGAGCTGTGGTGTAGGTTGCAGACGCGGCTCAGATCCTGTGTTGCTGTGGCTCTGGCATAGGCCAGCAGCTACAGCTCCCATTTGGTCCCTAGCCTGAGAACCTCCATATGCTGCAAGGGCAGCCCCAAAAAGGCAAAAAAAGAAAAAAAATCATACTCATAAAAATTTGAACTGTACGTAAATATATAATGCATATGTAAATTAAACACATGCATATATAAACACCTATAAATAGATATGTAAATTAAACAAAGATACCTACTGCCCTACTGAAGAGGAGAAAATTACCAGTGCCTTTGTTGATTCATGTGAGTTGCTACCCGGCATAGTAGTTACTATCCCAGACTGCAGTTTTAATAATGCCTCTGCCATTTGGACATTTTAGTAGAAATACAGCTCTAAGGAGTGTCCTGTTGAGGTTTATGTAATAGCCTATAAACACCCTCACACTGTATATGTGATTTGGTGACTCGCCTTTTTTGGGGGGGGGGAGTCTATCCATTTTGGCTTATCTATCTGTTTTTTTATTCATGTTTTCCTGTTCGGTACTATTTTGTTTTACTGTGTTCACAGCTATGGATCCAATCACCTCTTAATGAACATCTCAGTTCTTAGGCATTTATGACTCCAGCTGCAAATGGAAATGGCTGTGGGTGTCTCTTGACACAGATTTTCAAGCAGCTTTGTGGGAGGGGTAGAGAATAGATGAACAATAGAGTTTGCGTGTGTGTGAGGAGGTGTATATTTGCACCAGCGTCTTCTCACGCTTGGCTTTCCTATCTAATGCACAGTTGTTCTCCCATGAGGCCATGTTCATGGTCACCAGGCTGGGGGATTGCTCAGCATCTTTGCTCCACACTGGGTACCAGAGGCCGTATCCATCTTTGCTGACCCTTGGTGATTTCTGCTCAGCAATTAGATTCATCTCTGGTTCAGCAGTAACCAATGAGGTCCCCACCTCTCAGCCTGTGTCTAGACTCTTGGCAGATTTGAGGACTTAACTGTGTGTGTGTGGAACCTTGGAAGACAGGCCACCAGAGATGGCTTTGAAGTTCACCTAAATAACTAGGAAAAGGATGCTGCTCGTTGCTGAAATGGGAAGCCACAGCCTGGAGGCACGGGGAGGAACTCATGTTTGGAGCACTGCCTAACCCTAACCCTAACCCTAGAGAATGCATGACAGTTTGACCTTGAGGATTTATCTTTGGGTTCTGACTTTGAGGGGTCCACACACCTCCTAGAGATATTTGCAGGTTATTTGATCTAGATTCGGAAATCATGTGTGGTCATAGTGGGATGAGACAAAGTTGGTGTTTTAAAAAGTATTTTATTGACGCATAGTCGATTTATAATGTTGCATAATTTCTGCTGTACAGCAAAGTGATTGAGTTACATATATTTTCTTTCGACATTATTTTCCATTGTGCTGTATCACAAGATATTAAATACAGTTTCCTGTGCCCTACGGTGGAACCTTGTTTATCCATCCTATATGTAATCGTTTACTTCTGCTAACCCCAAACTCCCCATCCCTCCCTCCCCACCCCCTCCCCAGAAACCACGCCTCTGTTCTCTATGTCTGTGGGTCTGTTTCTGTTTTGTAGATGGGTTCATTTGTGCCGTATTTTAGATCCCACATATGAGTCATGTCATGGTATTTGTTCAGAAAGTCTTTTCACTTGCTTTTGTTTTGTTTTGTTTTTTGCTTTTGCTTTTTAGGGCTGCACCCATGGCAAATGGAACTTCCCAGGTGAGGGGCCTACGCCACAGCCACAGCCAATAAGATCTGAGCCACGTCTGAGACCTATACCACAGCTCCCAGCAACGCCGGATCCTTCACCCACTGAGCGAGGCCAGGGATCAAACCTGCATCCTTGTGGGTACTAGTCAGTTTGGTTTCTGCTGTGCCACAAGGGGAGCTCCCTTGCATTTGCTTTAGACATACACACGATGATCAAGGAAAAAAAGCACTGCTTTTGGGAATACTTTCATTAGCATGACATCTAGTGGGCAGGAATTCTGTATCCTCTCTTCCAACGTCCCAGTAACCTAGACTAGGGATTTTTATGAAATACTCATCTGTGACTGAGTGTTGGTGTTGCTGTATTTCTGTGGCCACTCTGGGATCCTGTTGTCCCCACAGTCTGCTCTGGGGAAAAACAATTGATGCTTAATCTTGGATCGTATCTCTGGCCTGCATCTCTTTGGAGCATCTTTGTATCTATCCAGTTAACCTTGAGTGGACCCTATACGAGCCATGAACTCTTTCGCCTGGGTTTGCCCTGGGTCCTGGCTCTCGTTGCAAGCTCCCGTTCTTTTGACCATGATCCAGATATGTTCCCGCCCTAGGAAACTTCAGTATAAGAACAGACATGGTGACAGAGGCGATGAAATGAATGATCTTGGAGCCCTCCTTGGGCACAAAACCACCCTAAAGACTTGGCATCCTTACGTTCCTCTCTGTTTACGTTCAAGCCTCCTGGTTCAAAAGGGTGGATGTGGATGGGATGTGGCTTCTGGAACTGAACAAAGACACCTGGATAGACAGGCAGGGAGATACAGGATTTGACACAAGACACAGTGCATTGTAACCTTACCCGTCAGGCAGATGGAATCGAAACCAGAATATGAAAAATATACACCGCAAAATACACTAGTTGGCAGATTGCAGGGCTTGAGGGAAATTTAGGTAGGGATTAAAGCTCTGTGTGTGTGCGTGTGCGTGCATGTGCATGCGTGCATGTGTGCCGTAAGCCCACACGCAGAGTCAAGGTGTTACAGACATAGGGAACAGGTGCCCTGGGCCCCCTCACGGTAGAGATCTGTGTTCTAGGCCCAGAGAGGGACCACACTCGTCTTGGGTACCGGAAAATATGGGTGTCCCCACCCAAAAGAAACAAACAAAAAATCAAACGCAAGAAGTCTTGCAGTTTGGGGAATGGCTGTTACAGGCTTTCATAGCAGACAATGTGGAAAGGTTGTTTGACCGGCTCGTTAATGGGGGAAAGTGCCAGGATCTGCTGTTCTGGGTTTTCTGATGTTTCATGAAGTGACGTAAAAGTGAATTTTCCAAGTGCCTCTTGTTGTTGGCAGCTTCTTGGCAGCAGAGAGCAAGTCCTAGGCTTTCATGTGTCTGAGAGTAACTCCAGGGGTGGCCTCCTTCCGGCTCATTAATCCTCGCATTTTTTTTTTCCTTCTTTTTTTTTTTTTTTTTGGAAGATGCATCCACAAAGTTCTTTGTTTTCAAAAGACTTTCACACCCATGAAATAGGGCTGGGAATCCCCAAGAGCTGTGATTTTTGTTTGTCTGGGTGAGACCAAAAATTCCCCACATAAATGGGATCAGGACTCCCCTGAATGAAATACCTATTTTGAAATTAAACCAGTCTCCATGTGAGGGGTGTGCACTTTGGGGAGAAATTGATCCCAATGTGTATTTTGATGCTTTTAAAGTTATATAGGCATGCATCGTTTGAGTCTTAATTACACCCTCAGACAGAAGGACCATTCTGTCAAGAATCATTCTAAAATACCCAATAAAGGAGGGTCTGTTGGGGCACAGCAGAAATGAATCCAACTAGTACCCATGAGGATGCGGGTTCGATCCCTGGCCCCGCTCAGTGGGTTAAGGATCTGGTGTTGCCATGAGCTGTGGTGTACGTCACAGATATGGCTTGGATCTGGCGTGGCTGTGGCTGTGGCATAGGTTGGCAGCTGCAGCACTGATATGACCTGTAGCCTGGAAGCTTCCATATGCAGCACCTGCCACCCTTAAAAAAAAAAAAAAAAGAAAAGAAAAGAAAACCCAATAAAGTTAGAAATCAAATAAGAATGCTACTCTGAGGTATTTATTGTTCTTTGTTTAGCATTTGCAGAGCAAATATGCCATGAGGTCCATCCTAACGCCCCAGTAATGTGGACTCTACAGTAAAGTTTCCATGTTTGTTTTAGCTTTTTCATTAAACTTTTTTATTTGAGAAATTCTCTCCTGGTATCTTCTATTTCTTAAAAAAGTTAAAAATCAGGGCACACGATAGAAAATAGATAACATAAACATGTCATATAATATGGACTAAATATACATAACTACTATATACAGATATAATGCCATTTCACTCTTTGTGGAATTATTTTCAGTGTGAAGGTTACAAGGACATGGCTTTGATTTTTTTTTTTTTTGTCCTGCAGCATATGTGTTGGTTACATTTATAGTGATTTTTATTTTTACTATGTCCCCCACTCTATGGTGATTTTTAAATGAGGATGCGTTTTTTTTTGGCTTTTTTTTTTTTGGCTTTTTAGGGCTGCACCTGCAGCATATAGAAGTTCTCAGGCTGGGGTTCAAATCAGAGTTGCAGCTGCCAGTCTACACCACAGCCACAGCAACAAAGGATCCCAGCCACATCTGTGACCTACACCACAGCTGAAGGCAGTGCTAGATCCCCGATCACTGAGCGAGGACAGGAATCGAACCCACAGAGAATGCATATTTAATAGGCTTATTTTCTTTTATTATTTATTTTTATTTATTTTTATAATGACTCATTTTTTCCATTACAACTGGTTTATAGTATTGTGTCAGTTTTCTACTGTACAGCAAGCTGACCCAGTCACATGTGCATATATACATTTTTTTCCTCACATTATCATGTTCCATCACAAGTGACTAGACATATTTCCCAGTGCTACACAGCAGGATCTCATTGCTAATCCATTCCAAAAGCAATAGTTTGCATCTATGAACCCTGAATTCCCAGTCCCTTCCACTTCCTCCCCCTCCCCCATGGCAACCACAAGTCTGTTCTCCAGGTCCATGAGTTTCTTTTCTGTGGTAAGATTCATTTGTGCCATATATTAGGTTCCAGATATAGGTGATATCATATGGTATTTGTCTTTCTCTTTCTGATTTACTTCACTTAGTATGAGAGTCTCTAGTTCCATCCATGTTGCTGCAGATGACATTATTGTTCTTTTTGATAGCTGAGTAGTATTCCATTGCGTATATATACCACATCTTCCTAATCCAATCATCTGCCAATGGACATTTGGGTTGGTTGGCTGTTGTGAATAGGGCTGCAATGAACATGTGGGTGTATGTGTCTTTTTCCAGGAAAGTTTTGTCCAGGTATATGCCCAGGAGTGGGATTGCTGGATCCTATGGTAGTTCTATATTTAGTTTTCTGAGGAGCCTCCATTCTGTTTTCCATAGTGGTCGCACCAATTTACATTCCTACCAGCAGTGAAGAGGGTTCCCTTTTCTCCACACGCTCTACAGCTTTTGTTATTTGTGGACTTGTTAAGGAGGTGGTACCTCATTGTCCGTTTGATTTGCATTTCTCTAAATCCCTAAGTCAGTGATGTTGAGCATTGTTTCAAGTGTTTGTTGGCATCTGTATGTCTTGCTTGGAAAAATGTCTATTCAGATCCTTTTCCCATTTTTCCATTGGGCTGTTGGCTTTTTTGCTGTTGAGTTGTGTAAGTTGTTTATATATTTTAGAGATTAAGCCCTTGTCAGTTGCATCATTTGACACTATTCTCTCCCATTCCATAAATTGTCTTTTTTTTTTTTTTAAATGGTTTCCTTTGGTGTGAAAAGCTTGTCAGTTTCATTAGGTCCCATTGGTTTATTTTTGCTTTTATTTCTGTTGCCTTGGGAGATTGACCTGAGAAAACATTTGTAAGGTTGATGTCAGAGAATGTTTGGCTATGTTCTCTTCTAGGAGTTTAATGGTCTTATACCTAAGTCTTTAAGCCATTTTGAGTGAATTTTTGTGTGTGGTGTCAGGGTGTGTTCTAGTTTCATTGATTTACATGCTGCTGTCCAGTTTTCCCATTGGGGTTGAGTTCTTAGGGTTTCCTATATATAGTATCATGCCATCTGCATACAGTGACAGCTTTATCTTTTCTCTTCCTGTTTGGATGCCTTTTATTTCTTTCGTTTGTCTGATTGCTGTGGCCAGGACTTCCACACTATGTTGAATAACAGTGGTGAGAGTGGGCATCCTTGTCTTGTTCCAGATTTCAGTGGGAAGTCTTTCAGCTTTTCTCCATTGAGTATTATATTTGCTGTGGGTTTGTCATAAATGGTTTCAATTATGTTATGTTCCCTCTATACCCACTTTGGTACGAGTTTTTATCATGAATGGATGTTGTCAGGTGCTTTTTCTGCCATCTATTGAGATGATCATGTGGTTTTTGACTTTTCTTTTGTTGATGTGGCGTATGACATTGATTGATTTGTGTATGTTTCACCATCCTTGTGCACCTGGGATGAATCCCACTTGGTCGTGGTGTATGATCTTTTTGATATGTTGTTGGATTTGGTTGGCTAAAATTTCATTGAGAATTTTTGCATCTATATTCATCAAAGTTATTGGCCTATAGTTTCCTTTTTTGGTGGTATCTTTGTCTGGTTTTGGTATTAGGGTGATGGTGGCATCATAGAATGTCTTTGGGAGTGTTCCTTCTTCTTCAACCCTTTGGAAAAGTTTAAGGAGGATGGGTATAAGTTCCTCTTTGTATGTTTGGTAGAATTCGCCTGTGCGGACATCTGGTCCTGGACTTCTATTTGTGGGGAGTCTTTTAATGACATACTCATTTCATTTCTAGTGATCAGTCTGTTGAGTTGATCTACTTCTTGACTCAGTTTTGGCAGGCTGTAAGTCTCTAGAAAGTTGTCCATTTCTTCTAGGTTGTCAAATTTGTTGGCATACAGTTGTTCATAGTATTCTCTCATGATTTTTTGTATCTCTACAGTATCCATTGTGATTTCTCCTTTTTCATTTCTTATGTTGTTTATTTGGGTTTTTTCTCTCCTCTTCTTGGTGAGTCTGCCTAGAGGCTTGTCGATCTTGTTTACCTTTTCAAAGAAATAGGTCTTGGTTTTATTGATTTTTTTTCTATTGTTTTTCGAATCTCTATTTCATTGATTTCCTCTCTGATCTTTATGATTTCCTTCCTTCTGCTGACTTTAGGTTTTGTTTGTTCTTCTTTTTCTAATTCCTTTAGGTGACGGGTTAAGTTGTCAATTTGAGATTTTTCTTCTTTTTTGAGGAAGACCTGTCTTGCTATGCCTTTCCCTCTGAGCACCGCTTTTGTGGCATCCCATAGATTTGGAGCAGTTGTGTCTTGATTATCATTTGCCTTGAGTATTTTTTAATCGCCTTCCTGATGTCCTCATTGACCCATTGTTTTTTTTAGTAGCATGTTGTTTTGTCTCCTCCAGAAGTTCCTGGACCAGGGATCGAACCTGTGCCACAGCAGCCCCCGAGCTGCTGCAGTGACAATGCTACATCCTTAACCCACTGCACCCCAGGGGAACTCCAGTGTCTAGAGACATGTTTGATGGTTAACATAGAGACGGGGTCGCTGCCAGCATCAAATGGGTAGAGACCAGGGTGGGGGTTGCTACCCTCTCTAGGGTTCAGGACGGCCCCCACCAGCAAGAACAGTATGGGTCCCAAATGCCAGCAGTGCAGTGCAGACTCTGAGAGACAGTGCAGACTCTGAGAGACAGTGCTGGAGGCTGATTGTCCTCTATTTGTGGGGCTTGCCTGATTGCCCCCCAAAATGAGGGAGTCAGTAAGATAGCCCAAAACATAGGACTGTGTTGAATGCCTGACCTGGACCTGGTGAGTGCCCAGAGTCCTGCTCCCCATGCTTGTCCTCTTAGATCCAGCTGGTGTTCTGCCTCTGTCTGGCCCTCAGGACCTTGTGGGGAGGTGCGTTTTGATAGAGACTTGATTATACGATGCAAGCGTGGCTTGTTGGTGGGATGCTGACTGCATAGTCTTTTTTCATTTTATGGGAGTCTGGTGAACTTACAATGTTGGGTTTGTTTCAGGGCTACAGCAGTGTGACTCAGTGATGTATCTCTACATTCATTTTCAGATTCTTTCACCATATAGGTTATTACAGAACATTGAGTGCACTTCCCTATGGCTTATACGAGGTCCTTGTTACTTACCTCTTTTATGTCCAAGAGTGTGTACGTGTTATTCTCATCCTCCCCGTTTATACCTTCCCCCAGCACCCTGGTTTCCCCGGATGCAACCCAAAGTTTGATTTTGACATCTGTCAGTTTGTTTCTATTTTAGAAATATGTTTTTGGGTATCACTTTTCAATTAGATTCCGCATGTGAGTGATATCATATCATACTGGGCTTTCTCTGTCTGACTAACTTCACTTAGTATGGTCATCTCTAGGTCCATCCATGTTGCTGCAAATGGCATCGTTTTTGTTCTTGTTCATAGCTGAGTAGTATTCCATGATATATATATATATATATACCACATCTTTTTTATCCATTCATCTGTCCGTTGATGCTTAGGTTACTTCCATGTTTTGGCGATTGAGAAGAGTGCTGCAATGACCAATGAAAGCCTGTATCTTTTCGAATTAAGAATTTTGTCTGGATACATGCCCCAGGAGTGGGATGGTGAGATCACAGCCTCCTGCTCAGTCTGTCACAACATGTGACCTAGAGATGCTCTCCTCCGCTTAGAACGAGAGAAACAGTGGTGTGGGCTCGACTTCTTCTACAAATTCACATCATACGTTCTGGGACAAATCTGCCCCCGGAATTCTACCTTTCTAGAACTCTGCCTTTTGGGGACTGTGCCAGGCCTTGTGTGGATTCACTCTTTTAATCCCCAGAGATTGGGAAACCCCATCAGTCAAGGGAGGCTCAGAACATTTCAACTCCTTGCTTGCTACCTGCTGGTTGCCAACTCTGGGCTGACGTGGGTGTAGCTTCTCTCTGGACCTGGGAATCTTTTCAGCAGCTCCGTGTTGAATGCCAGCATTACATGGCTATGGCGGGGACACGGACTGGGCCCCGTCCTTTGCAAATGGGCTCCTTTCCAGCTCTCCCTGCCCCTGTGAAGAAGGCAGGACACGCCATTGACTTAAAGCCCATGGAGGTGAACTTCTCCAGCCCATACCATTTGGGGCTCGAGTCTGTTTGAATCAGAAGTCGCTGGCATCTCGTGTGACCATGAGGAAGGCTCGAGTAGGAAGTACCAAGGCCGCTTTTAAACCAGAAGGGCTTTCAGGAAAACAGAGAATTCCACACATCACCTCATTGGTGTTCGTGCCTGTCTCTTCATTATTCAGAAATTGGATCACGGTGTGGCGGGAATCCAGAGGTTGTCTGCAGGCGAATTCGGGGATGGACGCAAACCCAGACATCAGCCCCAGTGGGGGACTGGGGTGGGCGATGCCAATTTGCACTCTCAGTGCTACAGTCCAGCCTTTCTGTGCATTGTCTTTCAACTGATTTCCCTCGGCCCAGGATGTCATGGATTACGGAATTTCCCCCCGAGGTCTCTGAGCTCCCTGATGGATCTGGCTCAGATACGTTTCATTAAAAAACAAATTATCCGCTTGACACCTTCCTTTTAACTATTCACGGAAATGGAATGCGTGGTTATATTCTCGTTCACAGACACTCTGAATAACCCACCGTGTCCTTAGAAACACATTCGTCTCTTCTGGATTGAAGAAGGCTTCATTTAAAGGGAGAATCCCCACAACACTTCATGTAATGTTTGCTGTCTCTTAGCTGTCATTGACACAACTCTTTGTTCTTGTGTGGCTTCTTTAATGTCATGTGAGCCACGCTCAACGGCACTCATGATTCGAAAAATACAAATCAAAACTATAACGAGGTGCCACCTCACCCTGGTCCGAATGGCCATTGGGAAGTCTACAAATAACACATGCTGGAGAAGGTGTGGAAAAAAGGGAACCCTCCTACATGGTTGGTGGTGAAAATGTAAATTGTGCAACAACTAGGGAAAACAGTATGGAGGTACCTCCAAAAAAGAAAAAAAAAAAAGAAGAAAAGAAAAGAAAGAATCACCATAGGATCCAGCCATCCCACTCCTGGGCACATATCCAGAGAAAACAATACTTTGAAAAGATGCAGCTACTCCTGTGTTCACTTCAGCATGCTTCATAATTGTCAAGACATGGAAGCAACGTGAGTGTCCATTGGCAGAGGAACAGATAAAGAAGATGTGGTCCCTACATGCAATGGAATATATTCCTCAGCCATAAAAAAGAACAGACTGTCATTTGCAGCAACATCAAAGCAACTAGAGCTTCTCATGCTGAATGAAGTTAGACAGGGAAAGAGCAAGAACCAGATGCCATATATCACTTATACGGGGAATCTTAACAAAACGATCCAAGTGAACTTACATGCAAAACAGAAAGAGACCCACCGACATGGAAAACAAACTTAGAGGTATCCCAGGGAAGAGGGGTGGCGGGGATAAATGAGGACCTGGAGATTAGCATATATCCTCTACTCTACATAAAAGAAATAAGCAACAAAGACCTACTGGACAGCTCAGGGAATCTGAAAAAGAATGGATCTATGTGTATATCACTGAATCCCTTAGCTGTACACCTGAAACCAACACAGCCTTGTGCATCAGCTATACCTCAATGAAAATAGGAAACATTTCCTATGAGCCATGGTTCATCTATGAGAATCGTCCTCTGAGCCACGTGGAGACAAATGGAGGAGGTTACCGTTTAAAGGTTGCCCCTCCCAGAGTCAACAGGAAGATCATACCTATGTTCCCATAAGCTGTTTCCATAGGCTGAAAGGTTTTCTATGAAAATTGGAATAGTAATGTCCACACCTTACTTTTTTTTTTAAGGGCCACACCTGCAGCATATGGAAGTTCCCGGGCTAGGGGTTGAATCGGAGCTGCACCTGCCTACCTGCATCACAGGAACGCAGGATCCAAGCCGTGTCTGCGACCCACACTGCACGCAACTCACGGTAATGCCGGATCCTGAACTCACTGAGTGGGACCAGGGATCGAACCCGCATCCTCATGGATACTTGTTGGGTTTGTTACCGCTGAGCCACAACGGGAGCTCCCTGGCTCTGCTTTTTAGAAGGGAACTGAGATGCTGGGTGATGATGTCTGGAGCCTCCAGACAGGTACCTATCAGAAGCCCAGCAGGAAAGAGGAGGCAGTCTCCCCCATTTCTGTTTTGTAATGTTCCCTTTGTGTCCACTGATCAGTACCCACGTCTCCTGAAGCCAGCCTGGCTTGGGTGCACACTTCCCTTCTGGGGAAGCTCTCAGGGCTTCACTCGTAGCATCTTGGGGGAAAGTGACCATTGTCTTAAATGTTTGGGGAACAGTGTTAAGAGGATGGCTGTCCATTGATGGGCTAGGCTGACCCATGATTGCAAAATGAGGGGATGGCGACGTAGTGCCCTGTGCCGTATGTACGACTTCTGGGATGTGCTTGTTCCTTCCACAAAGACCTGTGTGTTTCCCAAATGTTGATTTATCTCAGGTGATGGGGCTCCTTGCCAACCTTAAGTGCTGCTCTGGCTCGACTCTGCTGCATGGATGACCAGCCCAACAGGTGCATCAGCAAATAAGAATTTTTTAGGTGTGGCATTCCCACCGTGACTCAGTGGTAACACACCTGACTAGTCTGCATGAGTATGCAGGTTCGATACCTGGCCCCACTCAGTGGATTCAGGATCTGGTGTTGCCGTGAGCTATGGTGGAGGTGGCAGATGCGGCTCGGATCTGGCATTGCAGCTGGCAGCTGCGGCTCTGATGTGTCCCCTAGCCTGGGGACGTTCATATGCTGCAGGTGCCGCCCTAAAAAACAAAGCAAAGACTTTCCTAGGCTGACATCGAGGGTTCTATGGATGTCACAGCCAGAGACGTGTGTGTTTCGAGGGTGGGAGGGTCATTATCTCGCCTCATTGTCTTTGTCTGCTTCTTTCTCCCTCCAGGCTGACCGCTCTGCCTGGGACTTCTCTTAAGGAAGCATCATCCTCTGGAGGTGGTGGATAATCACCGCGTCCTCAGAATCGCCCGCGTGCTGGCATTCAGGCCCCGGATTGTAGGACAGCCGCTGCCGTTGGGCTCTGTCTATGACCCCTCTGAGAGGCTTGCTGGCGAGCCCACGGCCTCTCTTGGGTCCAGCTGCCCGGATCACGCCCCCTCTCCGCTGGCCAGCTTCCCCACTCAGTGTGCTTAGCGTCCCTGCGGATGCCGCGCTGAACAATGTCAAGACCCCAGGGACTGGTATGGCTTCCGCTGGTCTTCACTCCTGTCTGTGTCATGCTCCACGCCAAGGTCCTGCTGTGGGTCACCGCCCTGGCCATCAAGTTCACGCTCATAGACAGCCAGGCCCAGTACCCCGTGGTCAACACCAACTATGGCAAAATCCGGGGCTTGAGAACACCCTTGCCCAATGAGATTTTGGGGCCCGTCGAGCAGTACCTGGGTGTCCCTTATGCCTCGCCTCCGACCGGAGAGAGGCGCTTCCAGCCCCCGGAGCCCCCGTCCTCATGGACGGGGATTCGGAACGCCACCCAGTTTGCGGCCGTGTGCCCGCAGCACCTGGATGAACGGTCTCTCCTGCACGACATGCTGCCCATCTGGTTTACCGCCAACTTGGACACGCTAATGACCTACGTCCAAGATCAGAACGAAGATTGCCTTTACTTAAACATCTACGTGCCCACGGAGGACGGTAAGTCCTTGATTGGAGCAGAACACAGGCGCGCCCTCAGCCTCAGATGGGCCAGGAGGGTTTTAGAATGTCCTGTGCATATGCCGTTACTGTAGGCACGTCTTCTTCCCACTTCTCTGCACAGAGCATCCAGTCACTGGGCGGGATGCTCCTGAACCCACTGCCTTCTTGCCCTGTGTGGCCTTTGGAGCGTCGGTGTGGGGTTTCTTTGCAGAGGACAACCTGTGTGAGCAGAGGGTGTCCTAAGTTTTACCTGAATCAGCTAATAAAGGAAGGCATCTAGAGGAAATAGTAGAATTAAGACTGTCAGCAGACTGAACACTTTTATAAGCGATGGTTTCCTTTTGCTTTAATGGCTTAAGATATTTGTATTTTTTGTTTTGTTTTGTTTTGAGTTTTAAAAGGAACCGCTGATTGTTCTGAAAAGACCAGCAGGGGAGAGTTCCTGAAGCGATGGGAGCTGAAGGTTTTGCATCTCTGTTGTTGCTACCCATTTGAATTCTTTCCTTCCCCTCTTGACTGCCAGCCAGGGGCACACAGTCTAGTTATGGCAGGAAATAATGCGCTTGCTTCAACAAAATGCCCCCTTTTTGGGATACCACCGGTGACCGTGACCAGCCATAAAAAATGCTCCGCTTCCGCATTTGCGCTTGATCCGATGCGAGGAGACCTTAGCTGTCTCCTTGTTCCTGTCGATGTGAGATGGGCATGTTTTTCCAAAGGCCAGGCAGATGCATGCGAGGCTGCAGGAACAGCCCGTTTCTCATGGGTCGTGGGCACATGCTCTTCTTAGACAAGGAGAAGGAAAAGCAGAGAAGGGGATTTTCCTGGAACTTAAAAGAAGTAAATTGAGAAAAATCACAGACTTCACCATGTGCAGTAGAAATTTGGGGTGCCTCCTTGTCCTTGGCGACTTTTATGGGGACGTCATTTCTCCCTTTAATCCTGGGGAACTCTTTTGTTTTTTCAATGAGATGTGGCTGAAAGATCTGCCATTCGCAATTACAGGATTCAGTGTTCTCCACCCTTGTACAGCATCTATCTGTCATGATGCGCTTTCTCCCTGTGGCTGCAGAAAGGGGGTGTCAGCCCTTTGCATGAGAAACCAGGTCTGGGGTGTCATCCATGAAAAAGGTGAACTTCAGGGTATCAGCCATGGGTGTCTGGCCCTTGTTGCTATGGCAACAGATCACACGGTTCCCTTACAGGGTCTAGGTCAGCGTGGGATGGCACAGACTTAAACTGATGCTGGACCCCTCACGTCCATGCCCTGGGCTAGGCTGCCCTCGCACTTGGCGGCCCCCAAGGAGCCGAGGGGCGCCTCTGTAAGGTGATGGATGGCCCCATCCCAAACCATTTAGCCTTCTCATTTCATAAGACGGCTGGGTCACCATCTTTCTCATAAGGCACTATTCAAAGAAAGGAATACAAAGACAGAAAGGAGGGGGGGACCCCAAAACAGGTGTAGAGAATTGACATTGCTTGCATGGTTTCCTTGATGGGGGCTGGGTAACTTGCATAGAGTTAACCTCGGGAACAAAGAATGCACTTCAGATTGGGTGCCACCAAAGGAGAGGTGCATGCCCCCCCTCCACCGCCCTCCAGTTAGACCACCCCTGAAAACAAATCAATAGCTTCCTGGGTGACAGACCCATCCTTGGGCCATTGTGCGGATTGAAAGGACAAGCATTGAATAGGAATTTGGGGCTATGGAAATGTGAAAAATACTGCCTCATAGAAAAGCAATCTAAATTTGAGGAGAAATGAAGTGCTCCCTGCTTAGGTCTCTGGGGGGTTTGGAGGGCGTGTTTGCCTGCGATGTGTCACGCCGCCGTCTTGATGGGACAATCAAATCTAATGGGGGCCGAATAGGTAAAATCAATCTTCCTATAATTTATACAGAATGGAATTTTGCTGGTGAGTGAAGCTGTGTGTTGACAGGAACAAGACTTCAAAGCCTGTTGGGTCAGGAGTTTGACAAAAAAATAATTTGCATCAATTTGAGAATCAATACTGGGGTGTAGATATTTATTCATCAGTTATTATGAAGTGAGTAAACTCTGCTTCCGTAATAACCCATTGAAAGGATGGTATGCTGATTCCTTCAAAAACCTTCCTTTTTTTTTTATTACTACTTTTTATTGAAGTAGAATTGATTTACAGTATTGGGTTCGTTTCAGGTCTACAGCAAAGTGTTTCAATTATATATATATATATTATTTCAGATTCTTTTTCATTGTAAGTTATTAATAGGGAATACAGTTCCCTGTGCTATACAGTAGGACCTTATTGTTTAGTTTTGTGTAGTCATAGATATCTATGAATCCCAAACTCCTCATTTACCCCTCCCCCAGCCCTT
This sequence comes from Phacochoerus africanus, assembly GCF_016906955.1. NCBI lineage: Eukaryota > Metazoa > Chordata > Mammalia > Artiodactyla > Suidae > Phacochoerus > Phacochoerus africanus. The sequence goes on along the minus strand of NC_062560.1, from coordinate 5,063,726 downwards.
TCCCTTTGGTAACTATTTTTCTGGTTAACTTGTTTACTGTGTCTGTGGGTCTGTTTGTGTTTTGTCAGTCAGTTCATTTGTGTTGTATTTTAGATTCCACACATAAGCAGCGTCATAGAGTATTTATCTATCTCTGACTGACTTCTCTCAGTCCATCCATGTTGCTGCCCATGGCATGATTTCATTCCTTTTCATGACTGAGTAGTAGTCCACTGTATATATGAACCACATCTGCTTTATCCACTCCTCTGTTGGGGGACACATAGGTTGCTTCCATGTCTTGGCTGTCATGACTAGTGCTGCTCTGAACATGGGGGTGCATGAATCAAAGACCTTCTGTGAGGGCCTGTATGAACTCATAGCACTGTGTTTCATGAACAGTGTGTATAGCTCTATTCAATATTTGGAATTCAGAATTCCACGTTGCTACTTCATTTTTTTTTTTTGATTCATTCTTGGGCATCGATCAGATGGTGTGGGTGATGAGCAGACGAAATGTCCCTACCAACGACAGTTCCGAGTTCCTGTTGCATGCCACTCAGGCGTCGCTTGTTGGCATGGCAACGGAGACAAGCATTCTTGAGAGACAGATGATTGTTGCAGGCAGAAAAATGTCTGGCCCTGGTGTTCCTGTCGTGGCTCGGCAGAAACGAATCTGACTAGTATCCATGAGGATGCAGGTTCAATCCCTGGCCTTGCTCAGAGGGTCGGGGATCCGGTGTGGCCGTGAGCTGTGGGTACAGGTCTCAGAGGTGACTCAGAATCATGTGGCTGTGGTGTAGGCTGGCCACTGCAGCTCTGATTCGACCTCTAGCCTAGGAACTTCCGTATGCCACAGGTGCAGCCCGGAAAACCAAAAAAAAAAAAAAAAAAAAACCAAAAGAAAGAAAAAAAGCAAAAAATAAAAATAAAAAAAAAGGAAATAATGTCTGCCGCAAAGAAGAGCAAGTCCTAAACCTGGGAACGTGTGAATATATGTTACTTTACAAGGCCAAGGGGGTTAAGGTAGCAGATGGGATGCTATTTGCTTGTGTATTGACATGAAGATGGGGGAAATATCTTCTGGTTTATGGGGGTGGGTCCTTATTTAATAACAAAGGTCCTTAGTTGTGAATGAAGGGGGCAGAGAGGAGATGAGAGCCAAGAGGGAAAGAGCAGAAGAAAAGGCACACTGGGCATGGCCTTTGAGGACAAGGAGGAGCCTGGAGTCTAGGGGTCTAGGCATTTGGCCGCTGCTTGAAGCCAGAGATGATAAGAAGTGGGTTCTCTCCTGGAGCCCCCCGAAAGCAGCACAGCCCTACTGACATCTGAGTTGTTGTACCCAGTGGTGCTCTGACCTTCCAAATGCCAAGGGCATAAGTCCCTGCCCTTTGAAACCACAGCATTGGTGGCAGTATATAACAGCAGCTTGAGAAAACACAGAGCTTTGCTAGCCTTGGATAGAATTTGAAAGGCATAGCAAAATATCTATATACTTTCACAGAAGACAATATACATAACACTAAAGAGTTGTTCATAGTTATTTTTATTTTATTTTTTAATTTTTTTTTAAGGCTGCACCCACGGCATTTGGAAGTTCCCAGGCTAAGGGTTGAACCACCCGAAGGGCTGTGACCTGCCACAGCAACGCAGGATCCGAGCCACGTCTGCAACCTCTGTCACAGCTCCTGGCAGCACCGGATCCTTCACCCACTGAGCGAGGCCAGGGATCGAACCTGCGTCCTCACAGATACCAGTCAGATTTATTTCTGCGGTGCCACGATGGGAACTCCACCAAAGAGTTGTTTAGAATGTTCTGAACTCCTACCCATTGTAATGCATCTGATGCTCTTTTTACCTCCCGAGGAGCTGGTGTACACGCATCCACACTCACTCGTTTTAATGCCAAGGAGTGAACATGTGGTGCTTTGCCTTATACGTATCAAGGAGACAAAACTGGTTCCCAGTGGCGAGTGGACATCTTGCAAGGTTTCCGACTTAACCTGTAGACAGTAGATTCCCAACTTTGGATTCGTTGTGTGAATACAATATTCTGGCGAATGCTACTCAGTTCTCCATTCAAAAGATACACTGATTTTATGCAGGAATGTGATGAAGGGACATAGACAGGTTCCCAGGAATCTGGAACAGAAGTCCAAGGGAGGTGTCATGAAATAGCGTACAGCCAAACCTCCACGTGGTCCTCCTTTCTCATCTGTCCCCCCAAAATGTCACCATGGCAGCCATCCCTCTAAACGTCTCTTTTTTTTTTGTGGTTGAGCACAATCTTTCGGGCTCCCTGTTCGCTCTGGACCTCAAGAGTCTGATCTGTTCTAGGGAAAGGGATGTTGTGCCCATTCGAAAAATCATGTCTTGATGGATTTATTTGAGAGAAGGGCGGTTCATTCGTCCTCCCCCAGCCCCGGTTTCACTGAGATGTAGTTGATACCCATCGCTGTGTAAGCTGAAGGCGCACAGCCTGATGGCTTGACTTAGGTTGGGAAATGAGCACCATAGTGCGTGCCGCTAACATACACATTCTCGTGTGGGTATAAGAAAAAGGAGGAGAGGGTTCCTGTCGGGGCTCAAGTGGGAATCCCTGAGGACGCAGGTTGGATCCCTGAGCCCAGTCAGGGGGTTAAGGATCTTGCATGGCTGTGAGCTCTGCTGTTGTTTGCAGATGCAGCTCAGATCTGGCATTGCTCTGGTTGTGGCGTAGGCTGGGGGCTACAGCTCTTATGTGACCCCTGGCCTGGGAACTTCCTTATGCCATGGGAAAAAAAAAAGACAAAAAAAAGAAGGAAATGTTTTTTCCTTGTGATGAGAACTCTTAAGAATTATTCATGACATCTTTCCTGCGTCTCTTAGAGCCATGATACCTACAGTCATCAATAGTGCATGTGACACCCCTAATACTTAGATCTTAGATCTGGACATTTGTACCTTTTGATCAGCTTCTCTAGTTCTCCATCTCCCCACCCTCATCCTGGCTGCAAAGAATCTGGTCTCTCGTTCTATGACTTGGGTGGTTTTTTGCTTCTCTTTGGTTGAGATTCCACGTCTCAGTGGACACGGTATTCACCTTGTTCTCATTTCTCAAGGTCTGTCCACATGGTCCAAGGTAGTATGAATTTCCTTTTTCATGGCTGGCTAATACTCCTTTCTGTATCTACACCACACCTTCTTTATCCACTCATGTCTCAGTGGACACTGAGGGTTGGATCCATGTCTTGATTATTGTGGATAACGCTGCTCCGAACATGGGGGTGAAATATCTCTTCTGTACCCTTTCTATTTTATTTTATAATTTTAAATGTAATTTAGTTTTCCTATTTGACTAATTTAATCTTTTTAGGGCTGCACCTGTGGCATATGGAAGGTTTCCATGCTAGGGGTCGAACTGGAGCTGTAGCAACCAGCCTACGCCACAGCCACATCCAAGCCACATCTGAAACCTACACCACAGCTCACAATAACGCCAGATCCTTAACCGGCTGAGCGAGGCCAGGCATTGACCCTGTGTCCTCAAGGATACTAGCTGGGTTCATTACCGCCGAGCCATGACAGGAACACCTCTGTATCCTTTTTAATGAACACTGCGTCCACTCCTTCGGCTTGGCTTGGAGGATCAGTCAAGAACTTGCTGCCAGGATGCAAACACCAGCTTGCCCCCTTTCCCGTTGAGTGATTATGGGCTGGCTGAGTAACCTGGCTGGTACATGGCTCAGTTTCCTCATGTGTGGTAGAATGTCCTAAAACATCAAAGATATGGACCCACTTGAGGTCTTGGTAATGTGATGCTAGTGGGGTATAATTCGTAGTGGAATAGAGAACCAGAACTTTTCAGCTACATTGCATATGCATATTGGTATTTTATATATATATGTATTCTATATATGACATATAAATTATAAATATATAATCCCATGCTTAATCAATGTGCATCTTCTGTAATGTCAGTTTGTACTGTCATCCTGCTGGAGGTCAGCTTAAGAAGTGGGAGCAGAGGACATCCTTTCTGACAGATCCTGGCATGGCTCTAACAGAAGGAAATTTGGAGGAATGGCCTTGAGGGTTTGGCTGCACCTGCGGCATATGGAAGTTGCCGCGGCTGGGGATTCGAACCTGCACATCGGCAGTGACCCGAGCTGCCATAGAGGCAACGCTGGATCCTTAAGTTCCTGCGCCAGAGTGGGAACTCCTAGAATGACATTTTTTAAAAAAAGAAGAGCATATTATCTTGTTCTGTTTTATTCCCCAGCTTTGTCTTTTTCCAGCCTGAGTTGTCAAAGGGATTTTGAGCCTCCTCTGTGACTTACAGAAATTTAATCATCCAGGAAACATTAAAATTCATTTCTTGGAAGGGACCCTCAGAACATTCAAAGACAGTAGAACTACTCTTTTTTTTTTTTAAATGTGAGATCACGGGGAAATGAATTTTCTTTCTCTGCTTTGTCAAGTCACAGATAGTTCCGTTGGGTGCAGAGAGGGGCAAATCTAGGTGAAAAACTAAAAGTGGACTCCATTACCACCGTGAGCCAGATGTTTTCCCAACAACATCAACATGCGACTTGGTAAAAAAATCATTATAGGATCCCCATTTTGGTCTGTCACTGGGGTGTTTGATGTGGTGTAGACACAGCTTGTAGAGGGAGCGCATGCTGAATGGTGATTAAATATATATCTCCCTGACAAGGATTAATTTAAAATAATTTAGTATTTGGTGAACACGGTTAAACTGCAGTGGAGTTCTGACCCCGTGTTGTCTCTCCCAGCTCAAAAGATGCACCCAAAGAAAAATAATCTGGGGGAGGGTATAGAATTCCATATGTTGAGACGAATTCGGTGTGACGAGGTATAATACTTACACCTGTTTGAATAACGTAGAAAAACGCTTCTGTAAAGCAGAGCATTTTCCTTTACATGCCTCATTTCCCAGAACATGAATTTTAACTCCATTCCATTTGCAAATTGATAGCTGTTTTTTACAATGAGAATGAGTCGGCATGGCTTTGGGTATATTAAAATGCAACTTTGCTGTCCTTGCATATGATAAGCCATGTTACAAAATAACTGTTGGAGACAGAAACTTGAGGTGTAATTAGTCTGTTAGAATGTGTGTTTGTGCCCCCAGATTTCCTCGTTGTTTGCTTGTGCAGAATCTTGCCCCCCAGGACGTGTGATAACTTCATTTGTTGCCACAGACTCTGCCGGTTTGGGCACAGTTGTTTATTTTATACCTACTTTTGGCCAAACCTTCAACCCCTTTCAGTATTTAGTGGCCTCAGGTATGAATAATAATAGTGCTACCTGAATATATATATATATATATATATTTTTAGCATTATACTGATTTTGGAGTAAGCTACTGTGTAAGAAATAATCATAGGAGCCCCTGTCTTGGCTTAAAGGGTTAAGAACCCAACATAGTGTCCGTGAGGATGCGGGTTCGATCCCTGGCCTCGTTTCAGGGGTTAAGGATCCAGCATTGCCATGAGTTGCGGTGTTAGTCCCAGATGAGGCTCCCGTCTGGTGTTGCCATGACTGTGGTGTAGGCTTCAGCTCCGATTTGACTCCGAGCTCGGGAACGTCCATACGCAGGTGCAGCCAGAACATGAAAATTAAAAAATAAAGAATGATAAAATACAAACGATCGGTGTATCTTATCATTTTAACTGTATGGTAATTCGCCGTTTCTCTCCTGATAGTATCTGTCATTGGATGAGATGAAGTTCCTTGAGTGCTATGACTGGGACTTGGGCTCTGTCTTGAGTTTGGTTGGTTGTCCTAAACCAGGACGTTGCCATAATGTAATAATTCCATGTTTTCTGCTCTGTGGGGATAAGTCCTCATTCTGGGCACGGTAACACCCAGTCTGCGGTGCGAGCAAGCAGAAGCTGAGACTTCATTAGCTTCAGATGTAAGGACCATGGAGCATCCAGGAGGTGCAGAACAGCAGCCCCGCATAAATAAATCAAACCTGCACCTCACTGGCGAGCTTACAGGCAATGGAAGCAGAAGGAGTCTGTAAAAGAGTCATCTCTTCATGTCCGAACCACTGGCTAAGATGAAATGAAGATGAGGCGAGGGAGTCGTTATCGTATGCATGCAATCACATCGTCCGGATTTAGGCTTAGAGACGCACGTGTCCCCACACTGGAAGCAGATCAGAAGAAAATGAAAAAGAAGACTTCCTGTTAGAGGTCACAGGTCTGATGTATTTTGGGTGGCAAAAGTGGGCTTTGGTGTCTTCTGTGTGATGCGTGGGTAGGACGTTAGAGGAAAACCCCTGAGGGAAAAAAAAATCCGTAATTCCCTTATGATCTAGGGTGTTGGATGATTTTACTTCTTCCTGAAAAGCCAAATGGCACATGAAAATGTCTCTCCTGTGCTGTGTGCTCTGAATTCCCCAGCAGTCTGCAGTTTCCCTTAATCAAGACCTGGTCTTGTCTCCTGGGAATGTGGTTCTGTGTACGATAGTCAAGTTTGCCCCAGGGATGGTGCGTGTTCCCATCAGAAAAGAAAAAAACACTTTCACAATAGCCAGGACATGGAAACAACCCAAATGTCCATCGGCAGATGTTTGGGTTAAGAAGATGTGGTATAGATACGCAAAGGAATACTACTCAGCCATCAAAAAGAGCAAAATCATGCCATTGGCAGCAACGTGGATAGAACTAGAGACTCTCATCCTGAGTGAAGTAAGTCAGAAAGAGAAAGACAAATACCACATGATATCACTTATGTTTGGAATCCAATATATGGCACAAAGGAACCTTTCCACAGAAAAGAAAATCATGGACTTGGAGAACAGACTTGTGGTGGCCCAGGGGGAGGGGAAGGGAGTGGGATGGACTGGGAATTTGGGGTTCATAGATACAAACTATTGCCTTTGGAATGGATGAGCAATGCGACCCTGCTGTGTAGCACTGGGAACTCTGTCTAGTAACTCATGATGGAGCATGATAATGTGACAAAGAAGAATGTATGCATGTATGTGTAATTGGGTCACCATGCTGTACAGTAGAAAAAAAATAACGTATTGGGGAAATAGATAAGATCGATGGGTCTCAAGCAAAGAAGCTTTTATCCTTGGTTTCGACAAGATAGGAACACTGCAGGTTCCAAAAACACTCCTCTGCTTTTTGCAGAAAATGGATGTTTTGAGCTGGGTTCTGCTCCCTCTGTGGTCGAAAAGTAAACATCCAGGGTTCACCGACCGTCCCATCTTTGCTGCTGTATGTATATTTCTAGAATTTATTTATTTTTATTTTTTTGCCTCTTGAGGCTGCCCCTGTGGCACATGGAAGTTCCCAGGTTGAATCAGAGCTGCAGCTGCCAGGCTATGCCACAGCCACAGCAGCAGGTGATCCGAGCCATGTCTGCCGCCTACGTCACAGCTCACGGCGATGCTGGAGCCGTAACCCACTGGGTGAGGCCAGGGATCAAACCTGCATCCTCATGGATCCTAGTCGGGTTGGGTACCACTGAGCCACAACAGGAACTCCTTTTCTGCTGTATATCAACGGGCGTTTTAATGCAAGCCAGATAATCTATTGATCTCTGGATCCCAACTCTGACTCTTGGTGTCTTTTCTTCTCTCCTTACTCTCTTAAGAGCCGCCTTCGGTGATTTGTTTAAATAATGATGGATACATCATGATTTGCGCTTGCCGAGCACAAGGCTCTGGGGGCGTCCAAGGGCTGATGTGCAGGACTGTGGGTTTTTTGATGGGAAAGTTAATGAGCTGCAACAGAAGCAAAAGTTCCAGAAAGGGGCCAGTAGGCAGAATGAATCCAAGTAGGCCGTGCTTTGGAGGTTTCAGTAAAAGAATTTGAAAAATGGAGTTCCTGTCGTGGCTCAGTGGTTAACGAATCTGACTAGGAACCATGAGGTTGTGGGTTCGATCCCTGCCCTTGCTCGGTAGGTTAAGGATCTGGTGTTGCTGTGAGCTGTGGTGTATAGGCCAGTGGCTACAGCTCCAATTCGACCCCTAGCCTGGGAACCCTCATATGCCACAGGTGGAGCCCAAGAAATAAAGGCAAAAAGACAAAAAAGAATTTGAAAACTGACGTTTTTCCCATCAAGGATCCATGATAGAAAGGTGTTCACCAGTCTGGAGATGAATATGCCAGGCAAATACTCCTGTGTTGTGTGAGGAAGAGATGCTTTCCAGAGTTCCCGTGGTGGCTCAGCAGCAACGAACCCAACGAGTGTTGATGAGGATGCAGGTTCGATCCTGGCCTCGCTCAGTGGGTGAAGGCTCTGGTGCTGCCGAGATCTGTGGCCCTGTTTTCTCCTTGCAGACTTGAAAACCACTTCCTATTCCTTTCGCAGAGGAGGCCACAGTCTTTAGGGCATGACGCTGCTTGGCTTCCTTTGTTGGACAAAGCAAGACAGCTGTTTTCTTCTTTGCCCAAAACTGTTTCCATGTTTCTCTTTAACACCAGTGGACAGAGGCCGCATTTCAGCAGCAAAAGCATAGATTAAATCATTGCTAATGACATCGAGGTGAATTCCAGGCTTCAATCAAAACTGAAAAATGGGGAGTACCCATCATGGCTCGGGGTGACCCATCATGGCTCTGGCTAGTATCCATGAGGACACATGTTCTTTCCCAGTGGGTTAAGGATCCTGTGTTGCCGTGAGCTGTGGTGTAGGTTGGAGATGTGGCTCGGATCTGGTGTGGCTGTGGCTGTGGGCAGCTACTGCTCTGATTCAACTCCTAGTCAGGGAACTTCCATAGGCTGCAGGTGCAGCCTAAAAAAAAAAAAAAGAAAGAAGGGCTTTCTGAGCTTCCTAAAACTAAGCTTGTTTGTTGCTTCTCATGATGGACCAAGACATAAAAAGTGCAAAATGGGGAAGGAGGGAGAGATAAAACCATGACAGAACGATAGGAAGGTGCTTTGATGGTATCATTTAACATGCAAAGTACTCACTTGGGTATCCTTTGCATTGTTATATTTTTGACACTGGAGGATGCATAAATGGAATTCCATCCAAAGGGATACCCATGCACATTTTTCTTCTCACCAAACTAGGCAGTAAGGTTCAAGCAAAGAACACGAGGTCCCATTCTGACCCAATTCATGTGTCCTTAGTGCCCTGAATTTAAAAAATTCATGAACGGCTTTCCTGCTCTCCTCCCAATTTGCATCTGGTGAGATTCTTTTATAACTGTATGCTCTAACGTATCACATCTGGGTAACTACTTTGAGATCAAGTTATGCCGATGGTTTATTTTTTTAAAAGAACAGATTAAAAAAAAACAGAGTAGCAAACCTGAGAGAAAACTCTGTTCGTTGAGAAAATTAAACTGGTAAAAATATATATGCTTAGGAGCTCCTGCTGTGGTATAGCAGGAACTGTGGCACCTCTGCCGGGCCAGGATCCCCAGCCTGGAACAGTGGGTTTAAGGAACTGGTGTTCCCGCAGCTGCAGCCTAAGTCTCAGCTGTGGCTCAGATCTGATCCCTAGCCCAGGAACTCCACGTGCTGGGGTGGCCAAAAAAGAAGAAAGAAAGAAAGTTTCGAGGAGCTATTTTCTGTTGAGTTTAAATCAGGTCATGCGCTCATACTCCACTGTAGCACCTGGTAGAAGGATGCTTGCATTTCATGTTGTTTGAAGAAAGGCACTTGGGGATTGCATATCATACCAGCCAGTCTCACGTGACCGAGAGTGAGTGCTGGAAACAGACATTTCCATCACAGAATTGTACCATCGTCCATGTAGAAGGAGCTGTACCAGCCTGTGACCCAGACTCCTTCTCAGTTTCTCTGTTCAGTCACCCCCTGAAGCTCTAAGCAGAGATGAAAAGCCGATGAAAAGCTCTAAGCAGAGATGAAAGATCCTTCCCATTCTTCCTAGTGTTGGGATCCAACCATTCTACCTGTCTCCACCCCTAGTAGACTGCAAATACTTCGAAAGCAGGGGTCATTGGTGAATTTAAGGAATGAACCCTCTGGGAGTTTCCGTGATGGCTCAGCAGTCACGAACCTGATGAGGATCCATGAGGATGTGGGTTGGATCCCTGGCCTCCCTCTCTGGGTTAAGGATCCGGCATTGCTATGAACTGTGGTGTAGGTTGCAGCTGAGGCTCGGATCTCACGTGCCTGTGCCTGTGGCTGTGGTGTACAGCCCTGACTCAACCCCTAGCCTGGGAACCTCCATGTGTTGTGGATGTGGCCCTAAAAAGAAAAAAAGGAATGAACCAGCTACTTGAATGCATGGAACAAACGGACAAGCTGCCAGTCTCTGGACCTGCAGCCCTTTTGGAAACTGGCCAGTGGGGGACATTTGCAGCTTCGTAAGAGAGTTCCTTTCCCTGTTTGCAAGAGCGTGTGATCTGTACACGTGAAATCTCTCCAAACAGGGCTGTAAAGACAGGCTGAAGGGGGATTGCTTCCTCTCCTAGCTGATTGCTTTGGAAATCTTTAAAGACAAGGTCTTAGGTTTCTTCCTCCTTGTATTTTGCAATACAAGGGTGAAAAGACCCTCTGACCCTCCTGCCTAGCTTATGGCAGTACAGCAGGTAGGCTCTCAGTTAACTATATTAATCTTATGTGTATGTCTTGGTTCCAACAGTTTGTCCTTCCTTCCTTCCTTCTTTTCTTTCTTTCCTTCCTTCTTTCCTTTTCTTTCTTTTTCTTTCTCTTCCTCCCTCCCCCTCTCTCTTCTCTTTTTCTTTCTTTCTTTTTTCCTTCCTTCCTTCCTTCTTTCCTTTCCTTTCCTTTTCTTTTCTTTTCTTTCTTCTCTTCTTTCCTTCTTTCTCTTTCTTCCTTTCTTCTCTTTCTTCTCTTCTTTCTTCTTTCTTTCCCTTCTTCCTTCCCTCCCTCTGTCTCTCCCTCCCTCCCTTTCTCTCTCTCTCTCTTTCTTTTTTCAGCATTTTACTTCTTAATGTATAGATTGCATTCATTGAGAGGCCAGGACTAGGAGCATCCTTTGTAGAAGGCTGCTAGCTGGAACTGCCTTCCCTTAAAAAAATAATTTTTATATCTTATTTTAAAAGATAGGGGGCAGGATCAGGATGGCAGAAGAGTAAGAAGTGACATTCACCTTCTCCCACAAACACATCCCCAAAAAACCATCCACATGTAGAATGATTGGCCCAGAGCATCTACTGCACGCTGGTGGAAGACCACAGACTTCCAAAAAAGGCAAGAAACCCTCCACATAACTTGGTCAAAAAAAAGAGAGAGACAGGAGAGAAGAGGAGAAGAGAAGAGGAAAAAAAGGAATCAGGATGGGACCAGCACTCCTGGGAGGGAACTTGGAAACAGGAAAGGGGTCTGCACCCTGAGGGGCCACATAATTGATGGTGAGATCCAGCCAGGGTGGCGGGGGCACCTCAGAGCCTCTGAGAAACGCTCTGCAGCCAGACGGAGCAGGACAATGCAGAGAGAGAACCACATAGACCACCAGTACCCCAGCCTCTCAGTTATTCCTGATGTCAACCCATGGGCAAGCCATGACTCTCATTCTCTCAGTATGCATTGCAAAGACCCAGAGTTGATCTTAGCATTTTTTTTTTTTTTTTTTTTGGCAAATGCATTCAGCTCTTGGCTCATCTATCTTGAACCCGGAAGCACATACTTTTTTCATAATGTTTTAAAAAGTGATATCATGCTTTACAACAGGAGCTGGAAAGCAAACAATACTTCTGCTTCCCACAACAAATGGATCAGATGCACAAGAAAAAGAGGTCGGCAGCTGAGACTGGGCTTCCCACACAGGACGTTGCCTGCACAAGAATTATCCACTGCAGCCCTGCCCACATCCTTTTGCTGTAGTTTCCCCTGAAATGCCAAGCCCCAGAGTTGTTACCAGGGAAGGAAGCATGAAATTGGGGCAGAATGGCCAACAAACTAATTGGTTTGTAGTTTGGGGAAAGCAGTGGGCTGCCTGGTTTTAAATGCAGTTGACTATTGTTTTATTTCCTGGAGATGGAATCATTTCCAAGAAATTAATTAAAGTTCACAGGTTAGAAATGTGTTGAGGTGTTGCTGTCCTGACTCAGCAGCAATGAACTCGACTATGATCCATGGGGATGCAGGTTTGATCCCTGGCCTTGCTCACTGGTTTAAGGATCCTGCGTTGCCGTGAGCTGTGGTATAGGTCGCAGGCGCAGCTCAGATCCTGCATTGCTGTGGCTGTGGTGCAGGCTGGCAGCTGCAGCTCCATTTCCACCCCTAGCCTGGGAACTTTCATATGCAGCAAGGGCGGCCCTAAAAAAAATAACAGAACACTGTAAGTCTCACTTCTTTCATTTCTAGGACTTCATAAAATGAAAAAACAAATTTACAGGAAGCCAGCCGTACCTTCTCTGTGAAGCTTTGCCCATGGGCATCTAAATGAATGTTTGCTTCCACCATTGAAGAAAGAAACGAATGTGAAGGAAAAATAGTCAGATGGATCACCCAGAACATGTTATCTTTCTTGTCTGTCTCCGAGAAAGGGCTCTGAAGTCAGAGAATGGATCTTAGAATCTTAGCACAGGTGTTCATTCATAGCTGCACTGTGACCGGATCATGAACTTAATAACTAAGTGTTGAGTGCTTCCATAAAGAGAAGGAGGGGAGTTGGAAGAGGAGGGGGAATGTGAGGGAGAAAAGAAGAGAAGGGAATGAAGACAGCGGAGGTGCCCAGGGACGAGACCATCTGAAGATGGAGGCAGAAATGCAGAGATTGGAAACTTCATTTACAAGCCAAAAACCCACCAAGGATTGATGAAAAAAAAACCCCGAAACTCTTGAGCTGAGAGAGAGGGACATGGGCCAGAGGCTCCCCCAGAACCTACAGAGGGAACCAACTCAGTTGACTCCTCCATCCTGGATGTCTCTTCTGCAGAGCAGTGAGACAATTCAAGTCCTGTTGCATTAAGCCACCCAGTGGGTCTCTAGTTCCAGTGGTGCTGGGCGTCTTTTTACAACTTTGATGATGTATTTCCTGTCTGCACCTCCTGCCTAGGCCCAAAGCAGCTAGAACAGCTGTTCTCTTCCTTTGTGGTTCTTAAAATCCTCTCTCTCCTTGGGAAGCCCTCCTGACAGCCTCTGGTGTCCTGGTTGTCTTCTCTTCTGCTCACCCGACAAGAACATCTTGGCTTCCTATCTCCCAAGGTGGTAGATTTTCCCACTGGACGTTTCCATGTATTCATGATCCAGAAAATGAACTCAGCATCCTCTACGGGGGATCTTAACATTAACTCAGCATTTTGAGAGTAATGCTCTTGTGGGATTCCCTCAACTCCAGGGTGGGCAGGACTTAGGATTTTCTTCTAACCCAAGGGATGTGATGGAGAGAGTATGCTGTGGCTGCCATGATGACATTGCATCGGCTTGGACCTTGTGTCTTACCAGTGGAACCTTTATGCTGCCCCATTGGTTTCCATGCTGTGTTGGAACAAACACCCATGGTGGAAATACCCCATGGAAGTAACCTGAAGGCGGCATCTGGTCAGCAGCTTGCAAGGAATGGAGGCATTGCGTTCAACAGGCTACAAGGAATTGAATGTGACCAACCAACCCTGTGAGCTTGGAATCCGAACTTGCCCAGCCACTCGGATTTCCAAAGAGACCCCAGTTCTGGCCAACACCTTCCTTGAAGTCTCATGAGAGATGCTGGAAACAAGAGTGCCCAGTTCAGTTGTGTCTGGGTGCCTGATACACCAAAGCTGTGATAAAATATTCTTTTGAGCCATTTAGGTTTGTGGTTATGGGTGACGAAGCAGTCAGAAATGCATGGAGCATGACATGTGAGATAAATGGATTTCATGTCTCTAATCATGAGCGAGGTGGCACATGTTTCATGTCCCTTTGGCCATCTGTACATCTTCAGTTGCCCAATAACTGAAGTTCCTGCAAGATGGCAAGTATCTGGTTGGCAGAATCTGTATTTTGAGACTCACCATGCTGGTTATTACTTGGCCATGTTTAGATGGCAAGTGAACTCCAAGTTCAGTTTGCTTAAGGGGCAAAAAGGATTTGCTGACGCAACACACTGAGAGCTCTCTCAGTGGATGGAGCTTCAGAAATGGTGCTCTTGGATCTGAATCATTGTCACGTGGCACATTGGGTCTGTCGTTCTTCCTCTATGCTGACTTTCTTCTCAGAGAGGCTGTCTTCCTGTACTCGCGAAAAAGAAAAAAACAAAAAACAAAACAAAACACCAGCATCTCCTTGTGATGACACCTTGGAACTCAGAGAGGCACGTTGGCTTGGGGTTGAGTGTTTCATTGGCCCAGTTGGGGTCACAGGCCAATGGAGAACCAATTTCCATGTCTCCCAGAAGGGGTCCTTTGGATGGGGAGAGGGATGGCTGAGTCCAGCAGGAACTAGTATAGGGTGAATTCCCCAAAGGAAATTGAATGCAAAGCAGGCAAAACGTTTTGATGTCCACTGTCATTCCTCACGTTAGCAAGAGGAACCAGACAAGAAAGAAGAGTGTGGCTTCGTGGATTAGGAAGTAAGCATGAGCAGGAAAACCTTACCTAGCATTTTTTTTTAAGGGCTACCCCCAGGGCATGTGGAGGTTCCCAGGCTATGGGTTGAATTGGAGCTGCAGCTGTGGGCCTACACTACAGCCACAGTAATGCCAGATCTGAGCTATGTCTGTAACCTACACCACAGCTCACAGCAATGCTGGATCCTTCACCCACTGAGCAAGACCAGGGGACAAACCTGCATCCTCATGGATGCTAGTCAGATTCATTTCCACTGAGTCACAATGGGAACCCTGTATATTTCATTTTCAGCCAGGAGAACGTTGAGGTTGGAGAGAGAGAAACCTTGTCTGTGGGTGTTCATATTGTTTTGTAAGCATCTGGACCTCTTGGTGATGTGTATATCAAGTGACAAAACATCTAGCACATAAGGACATTTATACAGGTACATCATCCACACAGGGTGACATGCTGCAGAGAAACTTACAGAGCTGGAAGACCTCAGCTGATGGAAAATCCATGGTAACATACACCGTAACTCCAGATAGAACACTTTACCTGAAGTAGGGGAGGCAGTTTAGGACAGGCTGTAACCTGCTGTGCCCACCTTTTCTTATAAGTGTTCCAGCTAAACAGGTGGCTTTTACTAAAGCATCAGCCAATCGAGAGTGTTGATGGGGGCAGGTGAAGTAGTATAGGGACAGCATTCAGCCTGAGCCTTTAACAAGGGGAAGGCTGGGGACAAGTTGCCTTGAGGTGGGCTATTGGAAAGAGGGCTGACAAATTCACATCCTTGGTTTCTTTCTCAGGGGTTTCTGCAGGAGGCACGGGAGGGCACCTTCAACTGTTGGTTTCTGCTCAGGGTGAGAGAGTGAGGGGGGCGGGGCCTCAGGATGGTGGTCAGACCTAGTCTTCAATCCTCATGCAGTTCTGTATACCCGGGGGTGGGGTGGAGGGGGCGCACCAGGAGTCACCTCCCTTCCCCAATTCTCTTTGGCTTCTTTGCTACCATTTCCTACTCCAGGGACCTGGACATGAACAAAAGCACAGATTTCCTCTTGTATGCATACATTCATTGAATCCTTACTGGGCACGTTCTAATTGTCAAGGCATTTTGCCATCGGTGGTCCCAACTCTTCACTTGCAACCACACAGGGGACAATGGACAACTTGCTGGAATCTCCATTTAGTACAATCGATGTCCCTCTGTGGCCCCTTGGGGAGATTCAGGAATATGTGGAGGGACATGGGCTCCAGACTCACAGGGTCAGAAGACAAGAAGGAGAAATTGGAAGGACAGGTAATTGGCTGAATTGCTATGGGGAGAGGCATTGCTAAAGGGAGCATGAACTGCATGTTCAAGGACAGAGCCCGGAGGCTGACATGAATATTGATTCTCTTAGCTGAGCATCCTTTAAGAGACTGAGCGAGTGAATTTGAAGTCTTTGCTCAGCCAAGCATCTAACGTGCAGCCACTGTGGTCATTTAATTGCACAGTGACATGCTCCTGTTGTCAGTGGAGCCACAGAGAATATTGGCAGGTATGCCCTTAGGAAAACTGAGAAGCCCAACAAGGACAATAGCTGAGCTAAAAGAGGGACTCACTTCTTTGTCAAGACGTGGATCAGGAGTGGATAGTAGAACTCAAGAGGCAGAACCCACCCTGCTGCTTCCTCTTGTTGCAAGAAACATTCATGGAACACAACCACACCCGTTACTTTGCCCATTTTCTGTGGCTGCTAGAACCTTACGATGGCAGAGTTGAATAGCTGCAAAAGAAGCCATGTGGTATAAAAATCTAAAACAGGTGCTAACTTAGCCTTTTTAGACAAAGTTCGCTGTTCCTGGGTATAAGGGAATGCCTCCATGAAGTCATTGGGGAATCTTGTAGTTCACTGACATGAATGACAGAGTCCAGGGTTTCATGCTATAATGCAGTTGTTCTCAGCCTAGCCAGGAACTTTATCTCTTTCCTTTCTTTCCTTCCTTGCATTTGTCTGCCTTTTCTTCTTCCCTTCCCTCTTTTCCTTTGTTTCCTTTTTTCTTTCCTTCTTTCCTTTATTTTCTTTCTTTCATTTCTTTTTGTGTGTGTGTGTGTGTTTATTTTTTATTTTATTTTTTCTAATTTTTTCCCACTGTACAGCATGGGGGTCAAGTTATTCTTACATAGATACATTTTCCCCCCACTCTTTCTTTCATTTCTTATTGATTTATAATGTTGTATTAATTT
This sequence comes from Phacochoerus africanus, assembly GCF_016906955.1. Lineage (NCBI taxonomy): Eukaryota > Metazoa > Chordata > Mammalia > Artiodactyla > Suidae > Phacochoerus > Phacochoerus africanus. The sequence goes on along the minus strand of NC_062560.1, from coordinate 5,047,080 downwards.
CTGCTGAACAGCAAAGTGATTGTTATACACACATACGTATTTTCATAATCTTTTCCATTGTGGTTTATCATAGGATATTGAATAGAATTCCCTGTGCTGTATAGTATGACTTTGTTGTTTGTTCCCTCTGTGCAGAATAGCTTACATCTGCTAACCCCAACCTCCCATTCCATGCCTCCTCCAACCCACCACCCCTTTGGCAACCACAAATCTGTTCCCCTTGTCCGTGAGTTTGTTTCTGTTCTGTAGATAGGTTCATTTGTGTCACATTTTAGATTCCAGATAGAAGTCATATCATATGGTGTTTGGATTTTTTCTGACTTCCTTTAGTTAGTAGGAGAATCTGTGGGACAATCTGTGTTGCTGCATAGCCAGGAAATGCCCAGGGCCCATCCAAGTCCCGAATGGCTCACTAATTTGGGGGATGGGCCCTAAGAATCTGCATCTTAAGGACCCTGAAGGTGATGCTGAGAAAGATCTCAAATAGAATAGCCATAAGCAAGATGTGTTGATATATAATAATAATAGTCATATTGCATGACTGTATATGAACCATGTTGTGATACGACTAATTCTGTGAATAACAAGCACAAACAAGACCTCAGAAAATTAGACCTAACATATTTTTAAACCAGGCGTAAACAAACACTCCTTTTGGCTATTAGGAAAAAAAAACTATTCTATTCCGGAGCAACTTCTTGGTGATCTGGTTGTAAATTGTACCTGTAGGCAGTTGAATAAATGGAAGGCACCAAGGGATTATTAGCATAGATCTTTAAAATCAAATCAATCTAAGTGAAACTGTTAGATCCCAGTGGCCAAAGTACAACCAACCCATAGATGAAAAATGATAGCCGGCTATCTAGGTAATACTGGATGATTTTGATGATGGTGTTGATGATAATGTTGATAGTTTTGATGGTGGTGGTGATGATAATTTTGGTGGTGGATAGCAATGAAGATGATGGTGGTGATGATACTTCTGATGATGATGGTGTTGATAATTTTGATGATAATGGTGGTGGTGATGATAGTTTTGATGGTGGTGGTGATGATAATTTGGATAATGATGATGGTGGTGATGATGATGGTAGCAGTGAAGATGATAATGATGGTGGTGATGACAATTTTGATGATGGCGGTGGTGATGATGGTAACAATGAAGATGATGGTGATGACGGTGGTGCTGATGGTCCTGATGATAATTTTGATGATGATGGTGATGATAATTTTGATGAAGATGATGCTGATTGTGTGATGGTGATGACAATTTTGATGATGGCGGTGGTGATGATGGTAACAATGAAGATGATGGTGATGACGGTGGTGCTGATGATGGTGGTGGTGATTATAATTCTGATGAAGTGATGGTCATTTTGATGATGATGGTGATGATAATTTTGATGAAGATGATGGTGATGACAATTTTGATGATGGTGATGATGACAGCAATAAAGATGGTGGTGATGACGGTGGTGATGATGATAGTTTTGTTGATGGTGGTGGTGATGAATATAATTTTGATAAAATGATGGTCATTTTGATAATGATGGTGATGATGGTTTTGATGAAGATGATGGTGATTGTGTGATGGTGATGACAGTGGTGATGATGGTGGTGGTGATTATAATTCTGATGAAATGATGGTCATTTTGATGATGATGGTGATAATAATTTTGAAGATGATGGTGATGACAATTTTGATGACGGTGGTGATGACAGCAATAAAGATGATGGTAATGATGGTGGCGATGATGATAGTTTTGATGGTGGTGGTGATGAATATAATTTTGATAAAATGATGGTCATTTTGATAATGATGGTGATGATAATTTTGATGATGGCAGGGGTGGTGGTGGAGATAGTGAAGATGGTGAAGATGATAACTTTGACGATGGTGATTTTGGTGGTGGTGATGATGATGTTGATGAAGATGATGGTGATGACAGTTTTGATGGTGGTGATGGTGGTGATGGTGGTAGTGAAATAGATGGTGATGGTGGTGATGATAATAGTTTTGATGATTGTGGTGGAGGTGTTGGGGCTGCTGATGGTGGCCATAAATATGTTGATTTTGTGATGATCATTGTTGTAGTGGTCATGGTGCTGGGTTTCGTGATGACGGTAATGATAGTGACAGAGAAATGAGGATGGAGATGATGGGATGATGATGAAGATGCTATTAGGTGGCATTCAGTGGGTGACTTTTTATAGCAGACACTTTGCACTAAAGTTTATGTATCTTCTATCGATGAGGATACCTACTAGCTCTCCAGAACAGAGAGAGCCAAATAATAAATAGGGAGAGTAAAGCCAGGGTGGTTCATCCCTAACCTAAATTGCTCAGTTTGTAAGAGGACAAACAAGAATTTGGATCTAAGTCTCTCTGATTCTTTTTATGTAATTTCCTTAAGAGTAAATAAATGCAATTTAATAAAACACCACTTTACCTGTAATATTAGCAAAAGTATAATAAAAGAATATTCAGTGACAGAGAATGCGCATATATGACTTTTTATTGGACTATAGTTGATTTACAATGCTGTATTAGTTTCAGGTATACAGCAAAGTGATTCAGCTTTTTATATACATATTTTTTTTTCAGATTATTTTCCATTATGTGTTACTACAAAATACTGCATATATTTCCCTGTGCTTTGCAGTAAATCCTTGTTGTTTTGTTGGTAACCATAGTTTTGTTTTCTGTGCCCATGAGTCTGTTTCCATTTTCTGTACAGATTCACTTGTGTTACTTTTTAGATTCCACATATAAGTAATATCATATGATATTTGTCTTTCTTTGTGTGACCTACTTTATGGATAATTATACTGATAATCTCTAGGTCTCTCCATGTTGCTATAAGTGGCATTATTTCATTCTTTTTAATAGCAGTATTCCATTGTTATATGTACCACATCTTCTTTATTCATCCATCTGTTGATGGACCTTTAGGTTGCTTCTTTGTCTTTGCTGTGGTACATAGTGCTTCAATGAATATTGGGGGGCATGTATATTTGCAAATTATGGTTTTCTCTGGATACTTACCCAAGAGTAGGATTGCTGAATCATATGGCGACTCTATTCTCAGTTTTTTAAGGAATCTCCCTACTGTTTTCTGTAGTGGCTGCACCAACTGACATTCCCACCAACAGTGTAGTAGGGTGAGGGTTCCCTTTTCTCCACACCCTCTCCAACATTTGCTATTTGTAGTCTTATTAATAATGGCCCTTCTGACCAGTGTGAGGTGCTACCTCATTGTAACTTTGATTTGCATTTCCCTGATAATTCCCAACACGGAGCATCTTTTCATGGGCCTATTGGCCATCCATATGTCTTCTTTAAAGAAATATCTGCATAGGTCTTCTGCTCATTTTTTGATTAGGTTGGGGTTTTTGGGTGTTTTTTTGCATTTTTTGAACATTGAGTTGTATGAGCTGTTTGTATATTTTGGAGATTAACCCCTTGTCGATCACTATTTGCAAATATTTTCTCCCATTCCATAGGTTGTCCTTTTGTTTGGTTTATGGTTTCCTTTGCTGTGCAGAAGCTTTTAAGTTTGATTAGGTCCCATTTGTTTATATTTGCTTTTATTTATTTTGCCTCGGGAGACTGATCTAAGAAAACATTGCTATGATTTATGTCAGAGAATGTTGTGCTTATGTTCTCTTCCAGGAGTTTTATGGTGCATGCATGACTTTCCTTGGTAGGCTTTTTTGTAAAATGGTATACGGAAAAGCATTTTTTTTTCTTCTTTTGAAAAAGCAACATAGCAATATGTGTGAAAAGAAAAGAAAATGTAACATTTGAACCAGCCGCTGTATCTCAAGCAGTCCATTTTAATGAAATAATTTTTTGAAGATGCTTTGAGAGATTTATGGCTATGCATTTGCATGTACGGCAGGGGAAATAAAAAGATAAGACTAGATGAGAGATAATTTATGATATATTCACACAGTGGAGTACTATGAAGTCAGTTTTCATTTATTGCATGTCAGCACATGCTTACAAATAGTATCTAAAGTACAGGCACAAGTTTGCTGTAAGCAGCGTTGAGGATGGAGAGCAGAACCAGTCTGGCTTCAATTCTTTCTTCTTTTGGACCACAGCTTTATAGCATCTGATGTCTATAGCATGTATCTGTTTGGAGCCGATCAGAATCCTTCTGTGGGTAGCCCATCTGTAAGGGAGCATAGCCAGCTGGTGCCTGCAGTGGCACCAGCAAATCCAAAACTTGGCAGGTGAGGGATTGGAGCTGTGGAAAATGGAAGATGACAGATGAGAGCACACCTACTCCTGACAGAGGGAGCTCCTTAGACCGTGAAGGAACCCAGGGGCTGAGGTCTCTGTGCAGATCCTGCTTCCATCATTGGTACCCGGATGTTCATGATATGCCATGAACAAGTTGCAGGTCTGTTTCCTCACTCTTCCATGACCTCTAAGCTCCCTTCAAACATGGTTCATCCGCAGGTCAGTCAGAAATACGGTCTTTAGATTCTAAATGTCCTGAAAGCATGAGGGGTGAGTACAAGGCTGGTGGGTTGGACTCAGGGTTCTGGGGGAATACCAGGATTTTCAGCAGGTACTGCCCTTTTCCATTTTGGAGAGCTCTGCATCCTCCATGCCTGGGTACCCCAGGTGGTCCACGTGAAGTTTGGTGGATGAATATGTGTGTCCCATAGCATCCCTAACCCCCTCCAAAACCCCCAGAAAATGTGCAGTGTGTGTGTGTATAGTAGACCTATTAGACATATGTATTAGACCTATATATATATATATATATATATATATACACACACACACACACACACACACACACACACACACACATATACTATTTTGCATCTGCTAACCCCAAATTCCTAATTCGTCCCTCCCCTACCTCCCCGCCCCCTTGGCAACCACAAGTGTGTTCTCTATGGCTGTGAGTTTGTTTCTGTTTCTTAGCTACATTCATTTGTGCCATGGTTTATATGCCACATATAAGTGGTATCATACGGTATTTGTCTTTGACTAACTTCCCTCAGTTTGATAATCTGTATGTCTATCCATGTTGCTTCCAATGGCATTATTTCATTCTTTTTTATGGGTGTGTAGTATTCCATTGTATAGATGTACCACGTCTTGTTTATCCATTCCTCTGTTGATGGACATGTGGATTGTTTCCCTGTCGTGGCTGTTGGGAATAGTGCTGCAGTGAACGTAGAGATGCACGGATCTTTTTGAATTAGAATTTTCTGATAGATGCCCAGGAGTGGGATGGCTAGATCATATGGTAGTTCTGGATTTAGTTTTCTGAGGAATCTCTGTACTGTTATCCATAATGGCTGCACCAAGTTACGTTCGCACCAGCAGCGTAGGAGGGTTCCTTTGCCATGAAGGCATGTTTTTAAGCAGTCAAGTGACAAGCTCTGATTGATTTGTACTCGGAGATTAGCAACTCAGACTGCCTATTCTTAGTTTGCTCACTCAGCTGGGCCCCAGCCAACGTCTAGATGGTGTAGTGTGATTTATTCTGCAGAGAGGTGATCAGTCCCTATGTTACCTTGGCCCGCCGCCTGGATTTCTAATCACAGAAGACTTGTAGCAGTTGTGGCGTCTCGTTTCCAAGGACCATTGGAGAAGTGAGACTGGATTAGATCACCCACCAAACAAGTTGACCAGTGGGTTAGTTTATCTGATGGTTAGTTTGCTGAGCTCGTTCCTTGAGAAATGGAGTCCTTAGCGGAGGGGAGAGTAGCACATAGAGGGAAGATAGGAGGCAGTTGTCTCTATTACTCTTTTACTGTTATTTTTAAAATTTTTACTAAGGTGTAGTTGATTTACAGTGTTGTGTCAATTTCTGCTGTACAGCATAGTGACCCAATTATACATAGATATAATTTGCTTTCTCTGATTATCTTCCATCATGGTCTCTCCCAAGAGATTGGCTAGAGTTCCCTATGCTGGACAGCAGGATCTCATTGCTGATCCATTCTCAGTGTCAGGGTTTGCATCTACGAACCCCAAAGTCCCCATCCATCCCACTCCCTCCCCCTCCCCTTGGCAACCACCAGTCTGTTCTCTATGACTGTGAGTCTGTTTCTGTTCTGTAGATAGGTTCATTTGTGCCATATTTTAGATTCCACATGTAAGTGATAGTGTTGTCCATTTAAATCAAATGGTTTTTTATTAAAGTATAGTTGATTTCAAATATTCTGTCAATGTCTGCTGTACAGCAAAGTGACCCAGTTGTACACACACACACACACAAACATATATATAATCCCTTTCTCATATTGTCTTCCATCATGGTTTATCCCAAGAGACTGGATAGAGTTCCCTGTGCTGGACAGCAGGACCTCATTGCTTCTCCATTGTCAATGTCATAGTTTGTATCTACTCATCTTTATCTCTTTCTCCTCAGCTGTTCCTTCTGATCAACCGTTGTGAAAGGCAACTTGATCTTATACTTTGGAAAGCTTGTCTCCCAAAAATACTTGAGCTTGTCATTTTTAAAAAATTACGGTATAGTTGATTTACAATGTTGTGCCAATTTCTGCTGTCCAGCAAAGTGCCCCAGTCATACATAAATATGCATTCCCTTTCTTATATTATCTTCCATCATGATCTATCCCAAGAGACTGGGTAGAGCTCCCCATGTGGTACAGCAGGACCTCCTTGCTTATCCATTCTCGGTGTCATAGTTTGCAGTGTTACCAATGAAACATGTATTGATAGATGCTGTGTTTGGTTCTACTTACCCAGTAGGGTTCTAAAAATTATTTCTCCGTGTCGTCTAGAGTGAATGGCATAGCAAGATTCTAAGGGAATATGCATAGGCACATTTTAAAAAAAAATAAAAGATCCATCTTTCATCCCTTGTAGAAAAAAATTAATTTCCCATTGAATGGAACGTAAAGCAGAATTTTGCAGTCGCCCCTAGGAAGTGACCAACACCTGCCCCAAACTCCTTGCTCTGTGCCATGGTTATAGCCAGAAGAAACCGCCAGAAGGAAATACTTTGGCCCTTTTATGGACCACTGGTAGAAAATTGTCCCCACATGAGAATGGTCTAAACATGCACCATGCAACGAGACCCTTCCACGACCCTTCACAAAATCAGTCAGTGGTCATTAGTGTGGAATTCGTGATACATGTGATACGTTCTTGATTAGATTCAAGAAACGAACAATGAGGCCTAATTGATGAAAAACAGGCTGTAATTTTGTGCTTTTAATACAATGGCCCCTGGCCAAGCATGGACAAAGGGAAGAGCGTTTGATTTGTGACTGCGTTTGTCTCTCCCATGCTGCTCGAAAATAGCCGTGATTTACAGTTTTAATATATTTTTCATGCACAATTAACGTCATTGTTGCCAGATTTACAGAACAGCCAGGAGAGTGGAGTGGCCGTGATTGATGAGGAGGACAGAAAAGAGAATTCCTGCCACCAGCAGCAGCGTGTAATGGGAAAAAGCTGAGACACACTCTCAAAAATGAAAGCTTGGTTTCAAAAACCCATTCAGTGTTAGGTGAGCATCTGGCCTTAGAGGGGGCCTTCTTTCAACAACAACAAACACTGTGTGTTCACATGGAAGCGTTTTCTCCGTTTCGGAAGCTTTCTTGTGGGATTTCAGCACGGTCAAAGATAATAACATGGGTGTATGAGGGACTGAGGCAGAATCCACTTAGAAGATGCACATTTTTAGAAGGAAAGGTGGCCCAGGGAATGTTGTAAAGTTGAGGAACCTTGTCTCACAATTGGGGTAGAAATGGAAAACTATGCATTTAAGAGTCAAATAGGTTTTTTATAATCAACGCAGAGTTGATTTACAATTGGTGATTCTGTCCTGTGTACAACAGAGTGATTCAATTATGTCCATATAAATATAATGTTTTAGATTCTTTCCCATTTTAGGTGATCATGAGATACTGAGTCTAGTTCCTTGTGTGGTGCAGTAAATCCTTGTTGTTGATCTATTTTTCTATAGTGATATATCTCTTAGTATATATCTGTTAATCCCAAACACCTCATTTATACCTCCCCCCTTTCACCTTTTGGTAACCATAAGCTTGTGTTCTTTATCTGTGGGTTTGTTTCTGTTTTGTATATAGATTTATTTGCATCATTATTTTAGAGTCCACAGATAAGCAACATATACCATTTATCTTTCTCTGACTGACTTCACTCAATATGATCATCTCTGGGTCCATCTACGTTGCTGCAAATGGCATGATTTCATTCTTTTTGATGGCTGAGTAATATTCCATTTTGTGTGTGTGTGTGTGTGTGTGTGTGTGTGTGTGTGTGTGTGTGTACATACATCCCACATTTCTTTATCCATTCAAGTGTTGATGGGCACTTGGGTTGCTTCCACAAATAGGTTTTCTTTTCTTTTTCTTCCAAAAAAAGTGTTTCAACATTAAAAAAGGTTCAGTTTAGGGTGTTTGTTTCTGCATGATTTTGTGTTGTATTTGTTTTGTGGGTTTTTTGGGGGACATGGGGAGTGTGGAAACCCTTTCATTGGATCTTGGAAGGCTGGCATACAACTTTGCCAGGAGGGGCTCCCTCCTAGACAAAATTTCTTCACTCTTCTCCAGCCATAGTGGTGGAGACCCAGGCAGCCAGCAGAGAGCTCTATGTCAGGCACAGAAATAGGATCCCTGCACAAATCATCAGTTAACCATTTCATGGAAAGAGAGAAATAGTGAAAAAAAAGGAGGAGGAGGTAGAGGCTTTGCTAAAAAGCAGTCATCTCTCTGTGAATTGAAGCTTTTGGAGGCATGACAATTCTTTTTTTGGGGGGTGCACACTTGTGACATATTGAGGTTCCCAGACTAGGGGTCGAATTGGTGCTACAGCTGTCCGTATATGCCCCAGCTACAGCACTGCCAGATCTGAGCCACATCTGCAAACCTGCACCACAGCTCACTGCAATGCCAGATCCTTAACCCACTGAGCAGGGCCAGGGATCGAACCTGCATACTCATGGATACTGGTCAGATTTGTGTACCCCTAAACCACGATGGGAACTCTGGCATGACTATTCTTACATGGTTGGAACTAGAGACTCTCATCCAGAGTGAAGTCAGTCAGAAAGAGAAAGACAGGAGTTCCCGTCGTGGTGCAGTGGTTAACGAATCCGACTAGGAACCATGAGGTTGCAGGTTCGGTCCCTGCCCTTGCTCAGTGGGTTAAGGATCCAGTGTTGCCGTGAGCTGTGATGTAGGTTGCAGACTCGGCTCGGATCCTGCGTTGCTGTGGCTCTGGTGTAGGCTGGTGGCTAGAGCTCCGATTCAACCCCTAGCCTGGGAACCTCCATATGCTGCGGGAGCGGCCCAAGAAATAGCAAAAAGACAAAAAAAAAAAGAAAAAAAAAGAAAGAGAAAGATAAATACCATATGATATCACTTATATTTGAAATCTTAATATACAGCACACATGACCCTTTCCACAGAAAAGAAAATCATGAACTTGAGAATAGACTTGTGGTTGCCAAGGGGGAGGGGAAGGGAGTGGAATGGATGGGAAGCTTGGGGTTAATAGATGCCGATGATTGCTTTTGGAATGGATGAGCAATGCGACCCTGCTGTGCAGCACTGGGAACAATGTCTAGTCACTTATGATGGAGCATGATCATGTGAGAAAATAGAATGTGTATATGTATGTATAACTGGGTCACCTTGCTGTACAGTAGAAAAAAATGTATTGGGGAAATAACAGTTGACTGCAATTAAAAGAAGACAAAAAAAAAGAGTATTTATGCAGCTAGTTTGCTTGCTCATGTAGACAGGCAAACTTATGCATCAATAAATGAATTCAACAAAGTGCATTTTGGAGTTCCTGTCGTGGCTCAGTGGTTAACGAGTCCAACTAGGAACCATGAGGTTGCAGGTTCGGTCCCTGCCCTTGCTCGGTGGGTTAAGGATCCAGCGTTGCCGTGAGCTGTGATGTAGGTTGCAGACTCGGCTCAGATCCTGCGTTGCTGTGGCTCTGGCGTAGGCTGGCAGCTACAGCTCCGTTTCAACCCCTAGCCTGGGAACCTACATATGCCACAGGAGCGGCCCAAGAAATGGCAAAAAGACAAAATAAAAAACAAAAAACAAAAACAAAAACAAAAAACAAAGTGCATTTCCCCAATGTCTTGTCTGCCTCTCTGGACCTCAAAGCTCCCTCCTCTCTGTATGGTCCTCTGCATTGGTGTTCATCCTTTCCTGTATCGTGAGGTAGCATGCTGTCCTTCTAAATCCACCTCAAGCAGGACTCTAGTGACAGGCAAGGGTTGTGTCCCTCTCCATGAGTATTCCAACTTGCTAACGACAGGATGCACATGATGTACAGCTGATGCTCATCATCTGGTACATTTACCTAAATGTCACCATCCAATGAGACCTGTGTTTTCCTTTGCCCTTCAGAGGAGGGCTTCGATTTTCTCTGCAGGGCTTGTATCTTATGGCGTCCTTGCCTCTTCCATCCCATAAAAGCCCATGAGCTGTGGACAGGGTGAAACACCCAGTCACGCAATGCTGGAGGGTTTGCAATATGTCCTCATCTTCCTGGGAGGAAAGATGGCCCTGAGTTGCAAATGTGTGGAAATATATGCCAGGAATGCGTTGCCCATCAAGGAGTTTTATCCTCAGGAGGTAATGGGGCAGTGTGCAGAGGGAAGCAGGTGTAGGGATTTTCATTGCTGAGTGCTTACGATAGCAAAACAAAACAAACAACCAAAAAAAAAAAAAAAGGATGCAACAGTTTTTCACAGTCCAGAATTTGTGAGGTAATTAGAGATACCACACATGCATGGAATTCCAGAAATTAACGTTGCCTCATGGGATAGTATTTATCAATACGGAGAAGTAGACAGAGTGTATTGTTAGGTAGAAGCATCCTCGTGGTATTATGTTTGATCGGACATGCGATCTTGGTATGTTCCCTTGTATCATCTCCTCCAAGCCTTCTCCGTTTTATTTCTTATTAGAACAAGAATAGAAAAGGATGGCAGGTTGGCCTATTATGTCTTGAGAATATGTACCGTGTTGTAAATAGAAGAGGTTGCCAGGGACTGGAAGCCCCTCTCAGGAGGTGGTCTATCTTTCAGGCTACACCAGCCTTTACACCCCCTGTCTTGGTTCTCCAGCTCAGACATGCAGCGTGCCAGGCACTCAGGTGAGCATGCCCTGCTGAAAAGAACAAACACTGATGGTTTTGTATTATGATGAGTATCTTCTTCTCGTTTGCATCCGTCCCCACCATCTCTGATGCCTTTTGTTAAAATATGAATGCAAAGTTTAGATTTAGCAACCATTCCTCAACTTTTTTTTTTTGGGGGGGCCACCCCTCGGCATATGGAGTTCCCAGGCCAAATCATCCAGATCCAAGCCACAGGTACCACCTAAGCCACAGCTGCCGAAATGCTGGATGCTTAACCCACGGTGCAGGGCCGGGGATTGAACCTGCATCCCAGCGTTCCCAAGATGCAACTGATCCCATTTTTTTCCTTCTTCAACATATTATTTTTTCTCCCTGCCATCTTTTTCAAAGTAGGACATACTGAAGAAATCCTAATCTACCCTAAGATCACAAAATTGTTCTCCCACATGATTTTCTAGGAGTGTTAGATTGCATACAGGTGTTTTTAATCTATGCAGAATTTATTTACATATGGCGTGAGGTAGGGATCCAGTGTGATTTTTTTTCCTTCACATGGGGAACTGATGTTGTCAACATATAAGATGAACATGTGGCCCTATCTAGTCATTTGTGGGGTCAGCCTGGGCCCTGTTAGGGAATGATGACACACCCAAAAAGAGCTTATTCAGAGTTCCTGTTATGGCTTAGCAGGGTAAGAACCTGACATAGTCTCCATGAGGATGTGAGTTTGATCCCTGGCCTCAATGGGTTAAGGATCTGGCATTGCTGAAGGCTGCAGCGTACGTAGTGTATGTAGGTTGCAGGTTTGGCTTGCATTTGGCTGGTGTTGCTGCTGTGGTTGTGGTGTAGGCCAGCATCTGCAGCTTCGATTCACCCCCTAGTCTGGGAACCTCCATATGTTGCAGGTGTGGGCCAAAAAAAAAAAAAAAAACCACAAACAAAATGGACTGCCAAGAAAATAATCCAATAAAAACTAAGGTCCATCATGTACACATAGGGTGACCTTTGGGTTTTGTGTTTGGTCCTGTTCCACTATCAGTCTGTTCCTGCAGGAGAGCAAAATATGAATCAAATTGGACAAATCTGTTTTTCTTCTTCAGCATTCTCTTTCCTCTTTGGTAGGTATCTATTCTTTCATATACACTGTGTTTTATTTTGGCTGTGCTCAGGGTATGCAGAAGTTCCTGAGCCAGGGATCGAACCCGAACCACAGTGCTGATAATGCCAGAGCCCTAACTGGCTAAGCCACCGGGGCAGCCCTCACAAACTGTTGAGAATCAACATGTCACTGTCAGCCAAACTCTGCTGTCCATAGTGGGGAGCTGTACTGAACTGAAAGATGAGTTTAAGAAGGGCAGATACCTTTCCAAATTCATGCAGTTTCCAACCAGAAACTGGCACTGCTCACCCCTCATTGAGACCTACTTTTAGCTTTGTTAAAATGATGTGTTAAGTAATTTCTTTTTTTGGTAAATGTTAACTTATTTTCTGTGTCATTTCCTGCTCCTATGAGAATTTTTTTTTTTTGGCGGGGTAAATGTTCCCTTATTTTCTATGTCACTTCCTGCTCCTGGTCTAAAAGAATATCTTGACTTCTGGTATGCTGATTATATAGTGAGCAATCATGTCAGATTATTTAGGAGTTCCTGTCATGGCTCAGTGGTTAATGAATCCGACTAGGAAGCATGAGGTTGTGGGGTTCGATCCCTGGCCTTGCTCAGTGGGCTGATCACAGCGTTGCTGTGAGCTGTAGTGTAGCTCAGATCCCATGTTGCAGTGGCTGTGGCGTAGGCTGACAGCTACAGTTCTGATTTGACCCCTAGTCTGGGAACCTTCATATGCCTCAGGTGCAGCCCTAAATAGACAAAAAGACCAAAAAAAAAAAAAAAACAAACCCCACATTTCAGATTATTTATTATTTCTAGCTCCATATCTGTTAAAGTGTATGATTTCCATAAGAATGATCACACTATCCACAAGTAGTGACGGTTTGCTCCCTTCTTATTGAATATTTATACTTTTTATTCCCTTTATTCCTGTGTCATTGAGCTCACCCAGGACCTTGGGTCAGTGCTGTATTGAACTCGATTAGTGCAAACTTACACCCCAGTCCATGATTTCATAGGAAGTGAGTTTCACTCTTTAATAAATGTGATAGTGGCTAAAATCTTTTGGCACATGGCTATCATCAGATGAGAGAAATTACCTTTAACTTTCAGTTTTCTACTAAGTTTAAAAACTTTCTTTTAGTTATAAATAGGATTCCCACTGTGGCTCAGTGGTAAGGAACCTGATGAGTATCCATGAGGATGTGGGTTTGATCCCTGGCCTTGGTCAGTGGGCTAAGGATTCGGTGTTGCCATGAGCTGTGGTGTAGGTCACAGATGCGGCTTGGATCTTGCTGTGGGTGTGGTGTATGTAGGCTGGCAGCTGTAGCTCCAACTTGACCCCTAGCCTGGGAACTTCCATATGCCACAGGAGGGCCCCTAAAAAGCAATAAATAAATAAATTAATAGGTATTGAATGTTGTAAAAAAAAAAGTTGGCATCTCTGCAAGCTGATTATATGGTTTTTCTCTTTTTTGCTATTTACTTGGTTTAAAAATAATTTTTTTTCCTTTTTAGTGCATTTGGAAAGCAACTCCATTTTCATCAAAATGTGAACTTTGCAAACTTTGCCATTATTCTATGAAGTTTGTTCGTTTTTTTTTAAATAGTTCCCTTAGGGTGTCTACATGAGTTCATTCACAAGGGCATTCGATTTATTATTTGATTTGAATCTCATTTGTTTTTTGTTGACTGGGAAAAAAAAAAAAAGCAGAACCTCAAAGATAGGAATTATGTTTTCTTTAGCAGGTTTTCTGAGGACTAAAGCCCAGAAGAGTCTGCTCCAAACACGGAAGGGAAAAGCCAGGTAGTCAGAACATCAAAAGATTACTGTTAAAAAGAAGGCCAAGTATCTCAAGCGAATGCATTTAGCAATTTAAAAAAAAGGGGTTTTTGATGATTTTATTTTTTTTTAATTTTTTAAGATTTTTTTTATTATCATTGATTTACAATGTTCTGTCAATTTCTGCTGGACAGCAAAGTGACCTGGTTATTTTTATACACACACACACACATACATACATACATATATATATATATACATATATTCATATATATATATTCTTTTTTTCACATTATCCTCCATCATGTTCTATCACAGGTGTTTAGATTTAATTCCCTGTGCTGTACGGTAGGACTCCCATTGCTTATCCGTTCTAAATGTCATACTTTGCATCTACGAACCCCAAACTCCCCGTCCATCCCACTCCCCCTCCCTCCTGCATTTAGGAATTTTCTGTGTGGGGGAAGATCCCAGAGTCTGGGCTCAATGCAAATCATTCCTTTGATAGGCACCTTGGCCACTTAGGGCCAGCATCCTGCTATCTCCATTCCGCATCCCCTCAGGACTCACCTTGGGGGTGGGGGAGGGGCTGGAGTGGCTCCTGGCTGGATGGTTGGCCCATCCTTTCTTGACTGATGGGGCAGGTGCATTTCTCATCCACAGTTACTGGACTTGGTTTTCTGATTTTGCACCGTCCTTATTTGCTGTTGACACCTAAGTTAAACTAAGCTTGGAAAAACATGCTGGCTGCATTCATTCATTTTATATTTTCTGAACCAAATGTCAGTACAGGAGTTCCCTGGTAGCTCAGTGGGTTAAGGACCTGGTATGGTCACTGCTGTGGCTCAGGTTGTTGTTGTGACATGGGTTTGGTCCCTGGCCCCGGTACTTCTGTATGCTTTGGGCATGACCAAAAAAATGTCAGTACCAAGGATGACTAGAAATTGCGTGAAAATTATTTTGGCTGTCAAGTTTTTATGTAAAAGATTGTTTTTATTGATTTGATATCACTAATAGTCTTTAGCTAACTTATTGAAGTCTATTCCTATTCACATTTATTCTTCTCTCAAATATTTATTCAAATTTAGGATGTTTTAGCATGCACCATTAAAGTTTTACTTTATTTTTGTATTTTTATTTTATTTAGGATTACTTAAAGTGGTTACCCCCTTTTTCATTTATTTTCATTATTTCTTGATTTTACGTGTACTGTCTTACTGGATGTGTGCTTATGTTGCTAAATAAGTTTTCCATAAACTAGCTTTCCTTGTGATGATCAGCTCACTTGTTTTCTTGTTCCCTGTTGCACAGATTTCCGCTCTTAACTCTTTGCCACATTATTTTGTTATTTACTTGGGCGTATTCTGTTTCTTTTATTCTAGTTTTGTTATTTGCCTCCATGGCTTATTCACTTGCAGTCTTTCTTGTTATCTTGTAAATGTCTTTAAAGTTTTAGTTATCCCTGGAAGCATTTCTTTAGAGGTGTCAGATTTTTGCATGTAATACTTAAATGATCACTGAATTCCAAGTCCTTTGCATGTTTGCTGTAGCACAGATGTATTTAGTGTCCTAACTCTTTCATGGGGTGTTTGACAGGATTGGTTTCCAATTCCATTGAATTGTGGTCAAAGACTATATTGGCATATGATGCTGTACCACGGATGAGGGCTGTAAGCATTCTTTGTGCGCTTGAAAAGTACACACACATGCAACTACATACTTACAAATGTGTGTGTTCGTGTGTGTTTTAGGAGGCATAGATTTCCATAGATATCAGGTCTTACTTAAAGAGTTACTCAAATATTCTAAGCCTTTTTGTTTCTGAAGTCAATCAGTTTCTGGAAGGTGCTATTTTAATTTCTTCTAACAGTCTATGTTTTCTTATATGTTAACATCTTAAACATGATATATAGTATATGTTAGTATATAACATTAAGTTTAATATTAATGAGCAAATAGAATTTAAACTATAATATATAGTTTATAAGTACATATTACATATACATATATGATATTAGAATATATTAATATATACTTATAAATGACAAATATATTACTACCTAAAATATACATTTTCATATACATGTATAATATATATTATTTACATTTTTATACACTTTCTGGCTTTATTATGAAGGACTTATATAAATATGTCAGTTACATCTTTTCTCTCTTCTGTTCTTTTCCTAGAATTTGATATCCCATCAACACATTTATAGTTTTTTCTCTAATTAAATTTGCATCTCAGATATTTTATCTTTTTTAGTCTCTTGTATTTCAAGTTTATGTAGCCCTTTATCTTTAAAATTTTTGGCTGTGCCCATGGCATATGGAAATTCCCAGGCTAGGGATCGAACCCACACCACAGCAGTGACCTGAACCACTGCAGTGACCACACTGGATCCTTAACCAACTGGGCTACCAGGGAACTCCACCCTTGGTTTTAACTATGTCTACTCTCAACAATATGTTGATAAAACAATTTGTAATCCTAATGGATCGGTTCATCCCACTGATATTTTTTCAATGAACAGTTCTTATAGAGCTAATAATTTATGTCATTTTGTATAATGTTTACCATGCTTGCTTGGTTTTTATTTTCTTCGCGTTTCAGAGCTTGCATGGTACAGCTCCAACGGGGTCGTTGCTGACTTCATTGTTGTCATATTTTTTTCCTCCGTTGGGCTTCCTTCTGTCTTTTTATAGGTTGGATTCATTGCGTTTTTCTTCTCTTTGCTTGGAAGTTATATTCTGCAACTGTCTTTTTTTTTTTTTTTTTTGTCGTTTTGCCATTTCTTTTTTGTCGTTGTTGTTGTTGTTGTTGTTGCTATTTCTTGGGCCGCACCCGCGGCATATGGAGGTTCCCAGGCTAGGGGTCAAATCAGAGCTGTAGCCACTGGCCTACGCCAGAGCCACGGCAATGCAGGATCCAAGCCACATCTGCAACCTACACCACAGCTCACGGCAATGCCGGATCGTTAACCCACTGAGCAAGGGCAGGGACCGAACCCGCAACCTCATGGTTCCTAGTCGGATTCGTTAACCACTGCGCCACGACGGGAACTCCCTGCAACTGTCTTTTAATGTAAAACCTGTATCTATCTTTACACATTCCCAGGCTAGGGGTCAAGTCGCAGCTGTAGCTGCCGGTCTCCACCACAGCCACAGCAATGCCAGATCCAAGCCGTGTCTGTGACCTGCACCACAGCTCACAGCAACAGGGGCTCCTTAACCCACTGAGCGGAACCGGGGATTGAACCTGCATCCTCATGGATGCTAATGGAGTTTGTTACCACTGAGCCACAATGGGAACTCCCTTACCTCTTAAACTTCTCCATATTCATAACTTTCTCCCCCAAAAGCTGTGGACTTCGTACACTCTTTGCCTGTCTATCACCCCCTCCCCCCACCCCTTTACCCTTGGTAACCGTGTTGGATTCTCAGGGGATTTTGGCTCCACACGATTATTTTCTGAGACTGCTAATGTTCTGTGGTTACTCTGTTACCTAGTCTGCATCCATGTCTCTCTTTGCAGAAATACATCATATCGAGAGTGTTTGCATAAGGGCTTCATGCAATGAAGTTTATCAGACTTCTGCACATTTTTTTCTTTTTCTTTTAAAACACAGTTTCTCTGGATATGAAATCCTTGGCTTTTCTCTGTCCACCTTAAACTTGTTGAAGAGAAAAATCCCATTTGTGTCCCTTGGTGCTTTTTTTAAACCCTGCAATGGTGTGAAAAAGCCCCTATGAACCGTCATTTCTCTTCAGGAGGGCATCGTCGCCTTCCTCTTTTTTCCTAAACGTTTTTTATAATGGAAGTATCATCCATCAACACGGTGGTTTCACCTGCTTTTTTTCTCACTGGAAGAGGTAGCCATCATGTTTTATCTTTCGTCTTACTAAAATTCATGATAATTGGTCCAGAAGTGAATTTTTTTAAATTTGTTTTTTAAAATAAGCTGATTCTTTAATGTGTGAGTTTTCAATCACAAACTTCCTCTTTTTCAATATTCCTTAAAGATTCAGTCATTATTTTTAAAAAAATTTTGTTAGCGTATAATTGATTTACAATGACCAGTTTCTGCTATACAGCATAGTGACCCAGTCATATGTGTGTGTGTGTGAGATCCAGTCATATACATATATATATATGACTGGGTCACTCTTCTTTTTTCTCATACTGTGTTCCATCATGTCCTGTCCCAAGAGATGGGATCGAGTTCCCTGTGCTGGACCGCAGGACCTCACGGCTTATCCATTCTCAGTGTCATGGGTTGCATCTACCAACCCCCCACTCCCCGTCCATCCCACTCCCTCCCCCGCCCCCCTTGGCAATTCTGCTGTTATTTCTAATAGACTTTTGCTCTCTGCCTTTTAATCCGTGCTACTGTGTTTAATCTCAGGCTCTTCTTAGATCACGTGTTTGTTTGTCTTCTGCGTTTGGCATTGTCCTCCCTTTCTGGGTCCCAGGGACCTGTGGGGAAGATGATTCTATGCGTTGGCCCACACGTGCATTCTTCGATGGAATTCTTTCCTTTCAGCTCATCCTTTGAACTTTTCAGCCTAACCTTTTTTTTTTTTTCCTTGCCCCGCATCTCCTTGACCCCTCATCCTTATTGTTCCTGCCTCCTGGTTTCCTCCACGGGAGGATATTGAATAGAGTGAATGCCTTCTGCGTGTTTACTTGGGGGCATCTGTCTTTTGAATTGATAGATGAGTCTGTTTGTTTTTCATGTCTGCTCTTGGCTGGCTCCCCCATATCTCCTATGAACTTAGCATGTTATTTCTCTGAGGCCAGCAGCTACCTCAGCAGGTACTTCATAGCTAGTGTCTACTCAGAAGCCCTGCTGTTGGGAGTTCCCGTCTGGCTCAGAGGAAACAAATCTAATACCCATGAGGACGCAGGTCCGATCCCTGGCCTTGCCCAGTGGGTTAAGGATCCAGCATTGCCCTGAGCTGTGGTGTAGATCGAAGACATGCCTCGGATCCAGCTGTGGTCACTGTGGCTGTGGTGTAGACCAGTGGCTATAGCTCCCATTTGACCCCTAGGCTGGGAATCTCCATGTGTGGAGGGTGGGACCCTTAAAAAGCAAAAATAAAAAATAAATAAATAAATAAAATGGTTAAAATGTGTATAGCTCAACTACTTTGTTGGACGGCATAAATTATTGCAACATTGTAAATCAACTAGGCTTCAATTAAAAAAAAAAAAATGAAGCAGCAGCAGCAGCCCTGCTCTCAATGTAATGCCTCTGTGGTATAGGAGAAGGAACAGAATCCACCACAGAGGGCCTCTGGAATTGTCCTTTTAGCTTCTGACCCCAGGACCTTGTCCTCTTTTCTCCCCTCACCTCTCTCCTGTCCCCAGGCAAACTGCTCTCCGAGAAAGCCACCAAGAGGGGTTGTAAATAGGCACCTGCTGATGGTGGTCATGGCTGGGGATGCCAGGATGGTTGACCAGCCCAATGTATTTATTGCCATAAAATCCCGAGTCCCATGGGCCACCAGGCATCTACCTGGTTCCCAGAAATCTTGGGACCTCGGGGGTTCCCGGGTCTGCACTGTGAACTTCCTGAGTGACAATCATGATGACAAGGAAAGTCACGGTCCCCCCCCACTCCACAGTGGTTGGCAAAGATGAACACAGTCTGAAAGCTCCTTCTCCTCCTGTGGGTTCCAGGCCCCAGGACCCCCTTCACTTCACCCTGGAATACCACTGCCGCTCGTGCTCCCTCCACATGTTTCTCAGTGCTTGTAGCCTTGTTGGAAGACGTACAGAGTTGGATCAGAGAAACCACGAAAGGAGTTGAGGTGGCTTGTTTGGAAAACAGAGTGGGGAAGATTCTGTGACTGGGGTGGGTTGGAAGCATTGCCGTTTCTATAAATAAAAAGAAGCCATTTCCAGATGCCTTTAAAAAAAGAAAACAGGCATTCCCGTTGTGGCACAGCGGAAACAAATCCAATCCAACTAGGAACCATGGGGTTGGGGGTTCCATCCCTGGCCTCGCTCAGTAGGTTAAGGATCCCGCATTGCTGTGAGCTGTGGTGTAGGTTGCAGGCACAGCTCGGATCCTGTGTTGCTGTGACTGTGGTGTGGGCTGGAGGCTGTAGCTCTGATTCAACCTCGAGCCTGAGAACCTCTATGTGCCGTGGACGCAACCATAAAAAGCAAAAAAAAAAAAAAAAAAGAAAGAAAAAGAATTGATTCTCATTGCATCAGAACCCCATAAACCCGTCTTACGCCAGGCTCTCTTCCTCTTGGGGTCCACTATCCTGCATTTAGTGACCTGCTGACCATCTTAAAGACCTGAAATTGGAGTTCCCATTGGGGCTCAGCAGGTTAAGAACCTGACTACAATCCAATTTCGACCCCTGGTCTCGCTCCGTGGGTTAAGGATCTGGTGTTGCCGTGAGCTGTGGTGTAGGTCACAGATGTGGGTCGGATCCCACGTGGCTGTGGCTGTGGTGGAGGCTGGCAGCTGCAGCTGACGTTTGAACCCTAGCCTGGGAACTTTCATGTGCCACAGGTGCAGCCCTTAAAAGAAAAAAAAAGAAAAATCAAAAAAAAAAGGATACAAAATTGAATTTAAGATGCTCTCTTAATGGAGAGAAAACAACACCATGGGTTTAGTCGTCAGATAAGCCCTGCAGAAAGCATTTTGCATATTTTCAAATATTACATGTTGACACCCAGGCTGTGAAGCAAAGTAAGATTTCTCCTACCTGAAACGCTGAGGATCATGGGGTTTTTATTTCAATTAGATTTTATTTTTAAGATGCCTTAATCCTTAAACAGGATTTTCTCTTGCGTGTAAAGACTGGTTAAAATAATAATAATAATAAAAAAGAAGTTCCTATAGTGGCTCAGTGGCAATGAGCCCAACTAGTGTCCATGAGGATGCGGGTTTGACCCCTGGCCTCACTCAGTGGGTTAAGGATCTGGTGTTGCCGTGAGCTGTGGTGTAGGTCACAGATGCAGCTTGGATATCCCCCGTTGCTGTGGCTGTGGTGTAGGCTGGCACCTACAACCCCAATTTGACCCCTAGCCCGGGAACTTCCATATGCTTCGGGTGTGGCCCTAAGAAGTATAAAAACAAAACAAGGAAACAAAAAACCGTGACGACTTTGGTTGAGGAGTTCCTGTTGTGGTGCAGTGGGTTAAGCCTCCAGAGTTGTCTCTGCAGTGGAGCAGGTTCAGTCCCTGTGGGTTAAGTATACAGCACTGCCCCAGCTGTGGTATAGGCTGCAGCTACAGGTCAAATTCCATCTCGGAGGAAAAATATAATAAAATTAAATTAAAGATATATTCATGCTTCCTTGGCGGGAAGTCAGATGATATAAGACCCAGACTTGTGGATGCTGGTTTTCCATCACAGATACCCTTTGCTGTGGGTGATACCTGCAGGCCCAAGTATATTCTGCCAAGTCTCTTAGGCTTGTGTGCCATCGCATCATCACACAACAGCAGCCGTTTCATGCTCCTTCTTGCTTTGTATTTCGTTTATTTTCTTCTTTGTTTCCCAACAAGTGCTCTCCTGTCTTTTCTCTTCCCCGTGGGATCTGTGCCCCCACATCTGATGAAAAAGGTCACAGAGTCCTGCTTGAAATAGCATCACAAAACCTGTATGGTTTTCTGCCCAGGGATAATGTGACGGGAACCCCTAATTTTGTTTTTTTTTTGGGGGGGGGGTACTTTTTAGAGCCGCACCCACGGCATATGGAGGTTCCCAGGCTAGGGGGCAAATCAGAGTTTTAGCTGCTGGCGTACATCACAGCCAGAGCAACGTGGGATCTGAGCCGCATCTGCGACCTACACCACAGCTCACGGCAAGGCCAGATCCTTAACCCACTGAGCAAGGACAGGGATCAAACCTGCATCCTCATGGATGCTAGTCAGATTCGTTTCTCCTGAGCCATGACAGGAGCTCGGTGGAACCCCTCATTTTGAGTTCCTCCTCTTGGTCTTCTAAGGCAAGGTATTCCACAGGTGACATATGAATATATATATTCCACTATACCTTTTGAAAGCCTCAGGTGTCTGATGATCACTGGAGGCTGAAAGTTGTGCCTACCTCACAGGGGTGTCGTGAGGATGTATGAGAATTTATGCAAATTCCAAGCACAGCGCCCAACTCATGGAAGGTTCTTAATTCCCACCAGCAGTGACTGATTTCTTAAAAAAATTGATGTATAGTTGATAGACAGTAATGTGTTAATCTCTGCTGTATAGCCAGGTGACTCTCTTATACAACTATATGTATTTTCATATTCTTTTATGTGATGATTCGTTACAGGAGCCTGAATATAGTTCCCTGTGCTGTGCAGGAGGATCTTGGGGTTTATCCATCCTATATATAAAAATCTACATCTGCCAGCCGTTACTAATTTTATTCGCAACAATGAAGCCTAGAACGACTCGACTGAGCTACCCAGGAACTCGCCCACATCCCGCACTATTCTTTCATGTAACTGACTTTCAGGTTTTTTTCCCCGTGCTCCAGATAAGTGCCAGACGTTGTGCAGGGGGCTGAGCCGATGGGCAGCTGAAATGGTGTTTGCCTTCAAGATGCTCCTCTTTCTGTGGGCTGGCCTTCAGCTGCCCTGCTCGGGGATGTCTGGTTTTCCTCTGCATCTTGATTCCTTCCTCTCTTCTGTGCAGCGAAGGTTAGGGAGCAACTTTGCAAGTCAGTGACACGACAGGATGCACGGGGCGGTCCTGCTGTGGTGCACTGGGTTAAAGGACCTGGCATTGCTGCAGCTGCAGATGGATTTCAATCCCTGGCCTGGGAACTCCCATGTGCTGTGGGTGTGGCCCATTAAAAAAAAAAGTGATCTTCTCCCCCCCCCCCCAAGTTCATGAACTGCTCTCAACCTCATGGAGGGTTTTTTCTGGAATGTTTCTCTCATTGTAATACGTAGGACAGTACTACCAATTGTCACGTGCATACAGATAGTCCTGCCTTGACAAGAGTTGAACGAACAATGTTTTGAATTAGGATCCTCATTCAGTAGAAAGCCTACTTTGAATCTGGGGTGTTCCCAGATTGGGGTTATGCAATCGGGTCCTGTCTCAGGACGCTGGTCCGGGGCAGCTGCACGTCCTAGCTCCCGTTAGCCAGGCCATCAAGAAGGTGCATGACGGGGACACTGACAACCTTTCTGTACCCATCCAGCCGTCTCATCTTCCACCTTCAGTGTGTTATTCAAGGCTCACATGAGATACTCAACACTTCATGATAAAGTCAGCTCTGCGTTAGGGGCTTTTCCTGCCTGTAGGCTACGGTGAGTGTTGGAGGTCCTTTTAAGGTCGGTCACCCTATGCTAGGAAGTTGTTGAAGTTTAGATGTATTTTCTAACAGTTTCAACTTAGGATGGGTTGATGGGGACAGGGCCCCACGGTAAGGTGAGGCAGATCTGCATAATCGTTCTCTGATACTAAAGTATCTTGGCAGGTCCTGAAAAATTGTTGTGTAAAACTACAATTTCTCACCATATTTAGATAGATGCTGGGCATTTTTGCAAAAAAAAAAAAAAAAACCCAAACATATTTAGAACATTCATTGAAAATATGTAAGACTTGACAGCAGTTGGCCAACAATTGCCTGAGGATGAGGAGGGGGAGATGCTATCTTGAGAGGTAGCTTCACTTTGCCACACTCCCCACCGCTGCCTCATGTGTCCCTAACATGCAGATTGAATGTGTGTTGCCTGACTTTTTTTTTTTCCTTAATTCTTAGCTGACTCTTGTAATTTTTTTAAATGTCTCTGAATTTATGTTTTTCTCATGTGGTTGCTTTGCATTTAAAAAAAATAATTTGACACCAAGCATTGGCTGAGAAATTTTTGTATTTATCAGCTCATCTCACTGAGTACTCAGAAAACATTTCTGTTGATGTTTTCATCAACACCTAAAGTAGATATATCAGTGGCCAAGTAGATGCTGAATATGATTAAGATTCATATCTTCCTAAATCTCTCATCTCTGCCAAGGGGGAAGAGCGGCTAGGGGAGGGAAGGACTGGGGGTTTGGGATTAGCAGATGCAGACTATTCTATGTAGAATGGATAAAAATCACGGTCCTCCTGCATAGCCCAGGGAACTATAGTCAGTATCCTGTGATCAGTCACAGCAGAAAAGCTTATGAAAACGAACATCTCTATGTATCACTGAATTACTATGCCGTACAGCAGAAATCAACACACCATTGTACATCAACCTAAATAAATAAATGAATATCTAATATTTTCACTAGTCAGTCATGCTCTTTGGGAAAATCATGCAGCTTCAACCAGACAGTGTCACTGGATGGGCTGACACATTGTTGCTTTCAGTGCAGCAGTTCTGTAGAAGCCACTCTGGATGGGCTGACACATTGTTGCTTTCAGTGCAGAGGTTCTGTAGAAGCCACCCTGAGGAGTCTGAAGGAAGTAAGGGAAGAGCTTTCTAGGAGTAGGGAACAGAATGTGCAAAAACCCTGAAGAGGTGGAGACCATGATGTGTTCAAGGACTGTCACGGGGACCGTTGTGGCTGGAGCTGCAGGATGAGGGCACAACACTGGAGCTGAGACTAGTTTGTGTCTCTGAATCCCTTACTCCTGTCTTCCCCCTTCCCTCTCCCCAGTGGTAGCCCCTAGCTGGTGCCCTGTATCTGTGAATCTGCCTTGTTAGATACATTCATTTGTTTTACTTTGTGGATTCCACACAGAACTGATAACAGAGTATTTGCTTCCTCTGGCTTATTTCACTAAGCCCAACGAGGTCCATCCATGTTGTTGCAAATGGGAGAATTTCAGGAAAGGACAGGATGAAAGAGTATTGGAAAGAAAGTGAGCTTCATAGAGTGAATGGCTGATACTACTACACTGATGCATTTGTGCCATCATGTGGGTGGAAATGCCCTCCTAAATAACAGAGAAAAGTCAGTGATGTTCTTATAAGGAAAACCCAGGAGTTGTCACCGTGGCTCAGCTGGTGAAGAAGCCGACTGGTCTCCATGAGGATGTGGGTTTGATCCCTGGCCTCCCTCAGTGGGTTAGGGATCTGACCTTGGTGCAAGCTGCAGTGTAAATCACAGATGCAGCTTGGATCCAGCATTGCCGTGGCACAGGACTCAGCTGCAGCTCCAATTCCACCCCTAACCTGGGAACTTCCATATGCAGGAGGTGCAGCTGTAAAAAGAAAACAAAAAAACCAACACCCTCCCCCCCAAAAAAATACACCCAAAGGCATTGAAAAACAGATGCATCGGTGTGTGAGACCACACTAATACCATTTATACACATACACCTAGAAACATGAAATATGCTAATTGCAGAACTCTCAGCACCAGAAATGGGACACCCTGGCATTGAGTACATTGAATGAGTGTGAAATGTGTTGAATCACCTCTGTTCTTTCATAGGGTGCATTCACTTCTTTATGACTTTTGTAGCAATAACCTAAATCAAAGGGCAAGGAGACAAGGAAAGAATGCATGATAAAGCTGTAGAGGAGGGTAGCACCACCCTCTTAGCAGACCCCTTTCTGCATCCTAACATCCTACAGGAAGCCCCTGGACATCTTGAACAGGTGACATGTCCTGAGGGGCGTGTCACATGGTCAGATGTACCTTTTGCAAGGAGGAGTCTGAGTGTTGCTTGGAGGCATTCTGGCGAATTCCAAAATACCTTCCTTGGCCGCTCCACCTCCTCATTTTTCCAAAGATTCCTCTCACTACAGGGATCATCCATCTGTGTGCCTTTTTTAGTCTCTGCGTGTTCCTCTTCCTGAGAACTTCTTCCTGGTGTTTTTACGGTGACAGCACTTCCTCTCTCCCTGGGAGGCGAGGTCTTGGCTTGACTTGACTCTTTCCCGAAGAAGATGCAAAGCCCCTCCAAACATAGGCACCTTTTTACCCAGTTTCACCTAAAACAGTTCAGATGTTCCACCATCTCCGTTCAAGAAGTGTGTATACCGAATACAGGCTTCCTTTTCAGCTTTTGATCAAACAGACACGTGCAATAGCCTATATTTTCAGGACCCTGTGTGGTGTGATTTTGGACTGGTCTACACTGCTGCAATCATGTAAAATTCATCTGCTTTGCTCCCAGCCTCACCTGCCCTCCTAATCATCGGTGTGTCCTGGAATACCAGATGCTCAATTATTAAAAAGTCCTCTTGGCCACGCGCTCATAAAAGGGCACACCTCTTTCATCAGAGGATCATTATTCCTCGTATTTTTTTTTTAACCTCCTAGAAGCCACATAGAAGATAAGGCCTCTGTTAGAAAACGGTTTTTTATGTTTTACGGCTGCACCTGCAGCATATGGAAGTTCCCAGGCTAGGGGTCGAATCGGAGCTGCAGCTGCTGGCCTAAACCACGACCACAGCACCACAGATCCAAGCCACATCTGCGACCTACACCACAGCTCACGGCAACGCTGGATCCTTAACCTACTGAGCGAGGCCAGGGATCAAACCTGCATCCTTATGGATACCAGGTGGGTTTGTTGCTGCTGAGCCACGACAGGAACTCCAGAAGTGGGTTGGTTTTGAAAAGTAGGTTATGGACATTTGACAGGTAACTGGTGTTAGGGATTGTTTCTCTGCATTCAATGGAACAGGGCATGTAGCAGTGTCTCAGCAGGGTTTGGCTGGTGTGCAAGGTGAAGGCAATGCTTTCTGAGAAGGCAGATGTTTGGGAAGTAGGCAGGGATGTTTGTTGAACTTCCTGTAGGATGAAATAATTCACAAGCTTGGAAATACGTTGTCCACCAGCAGTCACCAAAGACACCTGTGCCATGGTACCTTCATTTGAATAATTGTATGTATGAAGAAAAAGATTCTGCGATGTGTGTGTCTTTTTTTTTTTTAGGGGTGCGCCTGTGTCCTATGGAGGTTCCCAGGCTAGGGGTCAAATCAGAGTTGTAGCTGCCAGCCTATACCACAGCCACAGCAACGTGGGATCCAAGCTGCGTCTGCAAACTACACCACAGCACATGTCAACACCGGATCCTTAGCCCATGGAGTGAGGCCAGGGATCAAATCTGCATCCTCATGGATCCTAGTCAGTTTCATTTGTGCTGAGCCACGATGGGAGCTCTAGATTCTGTGATTTGGTTTTTCATTTACCTGACTCTGTCAACTACAGGAACAAAGGCGAGAAGTTAGTAAGTAAGAGAAAATTAAACTTCAAGGGTTCAGGTTATCATATACTGGAGAAAGAGAGAGACAGAGAGAGAGAGAGAGTGTGTGTGTGTGTGTGTGTGTGTTTGCCAGTTGGACGGCAAGAGACTTTACCGAGGCTAGTTTTTAATAGTTTTCCATTAAATTAGAGCATTAATTTGGTTGTAACATTGATGGTATATGTCAGGGAAAATGGGAGGACGTGCCTTAAGACTCAGCAGCACCTTGTAATGTAATGATTCAGATAAGAATATGTCCACAAGATATTTGCCTCAGGTTATAACTTCTGTTTCAGGTTATAAACAAGACCTGAGTGCTGGGATTTGTCTCAAGTTCCATCAATAAATGTCTATTCAGTAAATAAATAAATGTGACTAATATGCTGTCAAGACTATTCCTTCCTACGTGTGCCAAAAGCCATTTAAAGTCTCTGAAGGTTTAGGAGTTCTCATCGTAGCTCAGCAGAAATGAACCCAACTAGTATCCATGAGGATGCAGTTTCAATCCCTGGCCTCACTCAGTGGGTGAAGGATCTGGGGTTGCTGTGAGCTGTGGTGTGGGCTGCAGACGCAGCTCAGATCTGCTGCTGCTGTGGCTGTGGTGTAGGCCAGCGGCGACAGCTATGATTTGGCCTGGGAACCTCCACATGCAACACCTGTGGCCCTAAAAGGACAATAGATCAATAAATAAAGCCTCTGAAGCTTTAAATCTGTGATGATGTAATAGCATAGAAGAAACTCAGGAAAGAGGAAACTATAGACCAACTTTAAGATTCATCGGTTGAACAGAAAAAGCTCTAATTCTGTCAGAATCTCCAGTGACTCAGATATGGGCGGCTTGGTCAAGTCCAGTCGTTAATTGTATCATATATTTTTGGAGAACCAAGCGTGTCGCAACCTGAGCTAACTCTTAGTATCCTGGTCAGAGCCATCACATCCCAAAGGGCCCTGATGGTATGAAATGCTATAAATCTGGGCCTTTTCTTTTTATTTTAGGGCTGCACCTGCGGCATATGGAGGTTCCCAGGCTAGGGGTCGAATTGGAGCTGCAGCTGCCAGCCTACACCACAGCCATAGCAACAAGGGATCCAAGCCGTGTCTGCGACCTACACCACAGGCCACGGCAACACAGAATCCTTAACCCACTGAACGAGGCCAGGGATCAAACCTGTGACCTCATGGACGCTAGTCAGATTTGTTTCCACTGAGCCACAGTGGGAACTACCAGTCTGGGTCTTTTTAATTGCAAACTTTTAAATTTCTTGCAAACTGGGCATTTGTTTCATTAAGTTCCATCAGATTAATGGAAAACTTACATTTCTTCAGATTTGTTTCCTGTAAGACCTAGTAAGTTTAAAAACTCAAACTACCAGTTTTCTTTATATATACTTTTTTTGACTATTTTCTGCTTTTAGAGTTTTCATTTTTAGGAAGTGATCCAAGTTTAAAACTTATATATTAACTATTTATTATTTTAGTGTAATACATATTCAATATATAGATGAAAAGATAAATTTTAAATATGTTTCTTTCAAGTTTATATATATGTGAATTACTCTCCTGAGGAAACCATCTATAAGAATTACACTCCTGGAGTTCCTGTCGTGGCTCAGCAGGAGAGAACTCAACTAGGAGCCATGAGGTTGCAAGTTCGATCCGTGGCCTCGCTCAGCGGGTTAAGGATCCGGCGTTGCTGTGGTTAAGGATCCGGCGTTGCTGTGAGCTGTGGTGTAGGTTGCAGGCACTGCTCGGATCTGACGTTACTGTGGCTGTGGTGTAGGCCAGTGGCTACAGCTCCCATTTGACCCCTAGCCTGGGAACCTCCATATGCCACACCTGTGGCCCTAAAGAGACCAAAAAAAAAAAAAAAAAAAACCCACCAACAACAAAAAAGAGGATTATATACCTATCACAATAGCCAAGACCTGGGAACCACCTAAATATCCATCAACAGGAGTGGATAAAAAAGATGTGGTCCATATACACAAAGGAATATTACTCAGCAATAAAACAAATGAAATAATGCCATTCGCAGCAACATGGGGGGACCTGGAGATGATTATACTGAGTGAAGTAAATCAGACAGAGAACGAAAATATCGTATCACCTCTATGTGGACTCTCAAATATGGAATAATTGAACCTACCCACAAAACAGAAACAGAGACAGACTTGTGGTTGCCAAGAGGGAGGAGGAGGGAATGGGATAGAGGGGAGTTTGTGGTTATAGATGCAACCTGTGACATTGAGAATGGATACACAAGGAGGTCCTGCTGTCCAGCATAGGGAACTCTATCCAGTCTTTTGGGATAGACCATGATGGAAGAATATAAAAAAAGAATACGTTATACACACACTGTGTTTGTGTATGACTGGGTCACTTTGCTGTACAGCAGAAATTGGCACAACATTGTAAATCAACTGTACTTTAATAAAAAAAATTTTTTTTGGCATTTTGGGGCCGCACTTGCAGCATATGGAGATTCCCAGGCTAGGGGTCATATCAGAGCTACAGCTGCCAGCCTACACCACAGCCCACAGCACTGCCAGATCCTTAATCCACTGAGTGAGGTCAGGGATTGAACCTGCATCCTCATGGATGCTCGTCGGGTTCTTCACTTGCTGAGTCACCACGGGAACTCCCTAAACTAAACTTGTAAATTCCAGTTTTCGATTTACAAAATTGTCATGGAAACATTGAATTGTCAGCTACCCCAGCCTTGGATTCCTGTATTAACATCCTCTGTGCCTAATGTACGTTTGATCCGATTAATGCACCTTTGTTTTTACAGCGTTCTTGACTCACAGCCAGACATGCCTCAGGATTGCGTCTGTTTTGCTGATTGGTGTAGCGCTGCTTGAGGATCCCACGATATGTTTCATCTTCATAGCTCCTTAGGCAGCTCTCGGCTGCCCCAGTCTGTCCTTTTGCCTTAGCTTTTGTGGCCTCGACAGTTTTGAGGAGACCCGGTCCAGGGTTTTGTAGATACTCTCGGTCATGGATACTAGGCAGGTTCATTACTGCTGAGCCACAGCAGGAACTCCTTGTATGTGGTTGTTTGTTTTTGTTTTTTTTTTTTTTTCATTACAGGTTATCACAGGACATTGAATATAGAATCCTGGGCTCCACAGTAGGACCTTGTCATTTATCCTTGCTGGTGATCACAGGTTGCATTTGCTAAGCCCAAACTTGCACTCCAACTTCCCCTCCCCCCTTCCCCTAGGAAACCACAATCAAAAAAAAAATTTTTTTTTTCAATTTATGAGCATTAATCATGCTGTGATTTCATCTGGGAGACAGGCCAGCAAAGCAAAATTATGTGTCATGTTTTAGGATGTCAGGATTTCTTAATGCATCTTGATGTCCAGGAAACTGGGTTATTTATGAATTTACTCAAGACTCTAGCTCGCTTAATTAAAATTACGCCCCTAAAAACTAAGGCTATGTTGTTCTGCTGAATTTTTTTCAACAGCTATTACACTCTCCTTTCCCTTAACAGCTGTGGTTAGATTTCTGCAAATCCCCAACATAGGATATTTTATCTGTGATGATCAATTTAAGATCGAGTGACATATATTAGGTTAGGGTGTTTTGAACTTGAGTGAATCTATGAAAGCTCTTTCACATATTTTTCCTCAATTAAAAAAAAAACAGCTGAATAAGGAAGTCAACAACACCGTATAAATCATAAAATAATGGTTGGGAATAGTGGCCCAGGGACATGCATCATGATTTTTTTTTTTTTTAGGGCTTTACCTTCTCTTTTGGTTTTTAAGATGTGCTTGGCTTTATTAAGTATTAAGTATTAATACATCCAGGGACCCCTCACTTTCGAAAGTTCACTTTACACTGCCTTGGTTTTATGAAAGACCTGCCCTCAAACCTGTTTTTTCGATAACGTGGAAATCCGAAGAGGAATTTCACTTTTAAGAGAAAAGGGGAGAAGCGAAAATAGCACTCACCCTGAGCATAGAGACTGCCTGCATCCAGCAGCCAGGAGGCACCACTGGGCTCCCTCCCCTGGGAACCACAGTCAATATCTCAGCATGTCTGCCTCCCATCTCTGTCCCCTCCATCTGTGTCTCTGGGTATCTGTGATTTATTTCAATGTATTATGTGCAACCCTAAACAAGATGTGTCTTAAAGACCTTGCTTCTTGGCTTTCTGCCATTTCAGCTTCCAGAAGTTTCCATAGGAGCACTCTGCTCTGGGTGGGGGGACTTGCCTTTCCCCTCACACAGCCCTGGGATGTTGGTTTTCAGGGGCGCCACTGCCTCTTGTGGTTCACACCATGGTTCCTCCTTTTGCACAGACTCCGGAATGGGCAACAGGAAGGCTCAAGCATCCTTTGTCTTTGCCTTTCATTTCTAGTCTCTGATCCCTGCAACATCTTTATTCAGCATGACACCCTCCAGGAGATGCTCAAAGACTGGGGACCCGTGGTTCCCAAAGGCACACGACACAGAAGTCTGTTTCTCTTGGAAGGGCATGATGAGTGCGTCCAAGGTCAAATGCATGCCTTGTCTTCTGCATTTCCAGCTTGGCCCCCATGTGCTGCTCTGAGTGAGACTGGTGCTTCTGACTCTTGCTGCCTCTACGGAATGTAGGCTTTGAAGAAGAATGTTGTCTATGGCTACTTTGTTTCTTTAGGATAATACACTGAAACATTATACATTAATACCGTGAAAACACTTTTAACCTTAGTACAATGAAAAAGAATACATCTCCAGAGGGAAGGTTACCTGTGGCTAGGACAGCACATTAGGAAATACCAGCCCGCCAGGTGTACTTGTGGGTAAGGTCAGAGCCCAGTTGAGTGGGACTTAAAAACATCCAGCACTCTGATAGCTCAGCTCTACTGTTGGGAGGTGGGGGGTTGACCAGCATCCTTGCTTGTGAGCCTTGTCTGTTTCGGGAGGGGATTCTCTTGTGTAGGGGGTGTGATGGTATAGGGGTTACTGCGTAGTGGCGAGAACCCCGGGCTGCCTTGTGATACTTTGGGACTCTGGAACCAGCTATCTACCCTACGTCCTTCCAGTTCCCTCTTCTGAGATTCGCCCTGTCCCTGTCCACAAAGCTGTGGACAGCGCCCTCCCTCCATCTCAGGAACACCTCTATTTGCTCATAGAGATGTTGCCCTAATTCCCCAGTGGCTTTTAGTCTCTTTCTATGGGCTGCATGTGTGCCTTTCCATGTGCCTTGGCAGAAGTGGAAAGACCATACAGACCCCTCAGCACTGCCTTCCATGGCATAAACGTTGAGCTTTTCCTTCTGTGCATCACAGAAGTGTCCTCTCTGCTGCTGGACGGGCCAGCTCCAGGCCACGTGTCTCCCCATCTGGGATGCTGAAATCTGGACCCACTTACCTAGCTTACTTCTCACACCTTCCCTTGAGGGGGTTAAGGCTCTAATTGGTTAGCAATGGATCCAGCAAAGGTCTGCCATCCCAAACTAAAACATTCCTTTCAAAAGAGAAATAGACAGTAGATGCAGCTATGGTGTTGGCATATTCTGCTTTTTTATTTGCTTGGTGTGTTTTGTTTTGTTTTTCTTTCTGTTTTCATTTTTGTTTTGTCGCTCAGACTGCTCAGAGAGGAAACCCAAAATGCACGCATGGTCAACACATCTGTGGTGTTTGCTGCTTTTGAAAGTCTGGGTGTGTGTCATTGATGGGCCAGAACATTAGGGGTCAGGAGATGTAATCGAAGGATGCATCAGTGAGTAACATCCTCCGTTCTTTGTGTTCACTAGGATTAGCTGGTCAACGAATACAGTAAAACCCGTGCGTACTTCTTTCCCAGAATAGTGAAGGGTGGGTCGTGCCGCGTTTATCCACATCCTCTCCGAACTTCTTGCTCCTTTCTTTTATGTGATTCAGTGCTTTGCTCCAGCCGTACAGTGTACAGACGGGCATGACTTGAGTTCTGAAGGTTTATAACATTGTAAGTGGGATGCATTGCTCTTGAGAGAACGGAAGAGACCTATAAATACTATATATTCTACACCATAACTAAGTCCTAGTTTCAAACAAGGTTTGTCTCCTGCTGCTCAGAACAGGGGGAACAGGTGGTAACAGCCTCCAAGCTGACTGTGGAGACGAGCCTGCAGGGCTTCCTGGAGGAAGCACCAGTTTTGGCCACAACTTGAGAGATGAGAGGGGAGGGACTGCCAGGCAATAAAAACCCACCTGCGGATTCTGCCGTCAGTTCATTTGATGGGATGCAAAAGGGGTTTCTCCAACTCAGCATTGCCTGTCCCTGGTTCTCCTTTTTTCTTCATTTATGTTTTCTGTGCATTTAAAATGAAATAAAAGATTCTTTAAATTTTACAGTGCTTGACAGCTTTCAAAAATGTCACACACATACACACACACGCACATACACGCATGATTTCATGTAATACCATCAAAACTGCCCCCATTCCTATTTGCCCTTCCCCCATCCCTTTCCACACTAATAACCACTAATTTGTTCTCTAGATTTGTGAGTCTGCTTTTTTTTTGGTTGTAGTCACTACTTTGTTGTATTCTTCAGATTCCATGTATAAGTGATAGTATACAGTATTTCTGTCTGAATTATTGCACTTAGTGTGATACCCCCTAAGTTTATCCATGGTGCTGCAAGTGGAATTATTGCATTCTTTTTAATGGCCGAGTAATATTCCACTGTATGCATGTACCACATCTTTTTTTTTTTTTGTCTTTTTAGCTATTTCATGGTCCGCTCCCGAAGCATATGGAGGTTCCCAGGCTAGGGGTTGAATCGGAGCTGTAGCCACCGGCCTACACCAGAGCCATGGCAATGGAGGATCCAAGCCACATCTGCAACCTACACCACAGCTCACGGCAATGCCGGATCATTAACCCACTGAGCAAGGGCAGGGACCGAACCCGCAACCTCATGGTTCCTAGTCGGATTTGTTAACCACTGCGCCACGACGGGAACTCCCACATCTTCTTGACCCATTCATCTGTTAATATACTTGGGTTGCTTCCTTATCTTGGCAATTGCAAATAATACTACTATAAATGTTGGGGTGCATGTGTCTTTTTGAGTCAGCGTTTTGGGGGGTTTTGGGGGTCCCTACCCAGGAGTGGAATTCCTGAATCATATGGTAGTTCTGTATTTTGCACTCATGTACCAATAATCATTTTACAAAAAATTGACTCACAGTGCAAGTTCAATGAAAATTAAGCCGGGAGTTTCCCATTGTGGCTCAGTTGTAATGACCCCGACTAGCATCCACGAGGAACCGGGTTCAATCCCTGATCTTGCTCAGTGGGTGAAGGATCCAGCATTGCCGTCAGCTGTGATGTAGGTTGTAGACGTGTCCTGAGTCTGGCATTCCTGTGGCTGTGGTGTAGGCCAGCAGCTGTAGCTCCAGTTCCACACCTAGCCTGGGAACATCCTTATGCCACAGGTGTGGCCCTAAAAAGACAAAACAAAAAGTGGGAAAACTGAAGTGTACGTATCAGGGAAACAGCTCCCGTGCTTTGCCTAGAAGTGGAATTGAAAATGAGAGCCTGGTGCTTGATGTGGTTCC
This sequence comes from Phacochoerus africanus, assembly GCF_016906955.1. NCBI lineage: Eukaryota > Metazoa > Chordata > Mammalia > Artiodactyla > Suidae > Phacochoerus > Phacochoerus africanus. Next base: position 5,012,352 of record NC_062560.1, on the reverse strand, counting down.
ATGCTTGTCACTTTTGAAATCTGAGCCACTTTGACTGTATTTCTGTGGCACTACAGAAAATGCTGGCTGGCAAAGTATTTTCTTGGCCCAGGTTCTCCTAAATGCAGAAGCCTAAGGGAAGATGCAGTACAGATTTCGCATGACTGATATACCAATAGTATGGATAAGGGGCTGGGGTGTGAGGTGGGGAAGGAGAGAGAGGCCATGAGGTTTGTGTGGATGGGATGGCTCTTGCTGGAGGCAGGGGGCTGTCTGCAGCCCTTTGTGGTGGGTGGCTGAGGACCAGTTTCTCAGAGTCCAAAAGGAGTAAGCGTTTCCTCACCCATGTTGCTCTCCCATGAATGGACTGTGGGAAACTTCCCCAGGCTCATTGCAGAGGGTAAGGAGATTTGCATGAGAATTGTCTGTGAGTCATCAGAGAACCCTCAGGGCGTGAAGAAAGATAACTAGTTTGCAGGTATGACAAGAGCTGGCACCCACATAAAGCCAGGGCAGCCCTGGTCACTGTAAGAATGGCTGGAAGGAGCCATGCGGCCAGGAGGTAAACCAGTCCACCCATCTGGTAAAACCAGAACCCTGCTTGCTGTGGTTGAGTGGGGCTCAAATACATCCAAGGTTTGTTTTTGTTTTTGTTTGGCTTTTTAGGGCCGTACTGGTGGCATATGGAAGTTCCCAGGCCGGGGGTAAAATCAGCTGCAGCTGCTAACCTACACCACAGCCCAGGACCACGCTGGATCCTTAACCCGCTGACCAAGGCCAGGGATCGAACCTGCGTCCTTGTGGATGCTAGTCAGATTTGCTTCTGCTGAGCCATGATGGGAACTTCCCCATCCATTTGTTTACAGATTCTTTTCCCATGTAGGTGATCACAGAATATTGGGTAGAGTTCCCTATGCTAGACAGCAGGTCCCCCTGGACCAAATCCATTCCATAGACCTCAGCATGCATGTGGCAATCCGATTTGTCTTAAAGAGAAACGAAGTTGCTGCATGGAGATCAAACACTTGAGGTATCTTGGGAAACGCCAGCCCACCCTCCAGGAGCAGGGAGCAAATGCATATTCTGTTCCTGTTGCTTGCTCCTGTCTCTCAAAGGAGTGTTGAGCCAAAGCCCTGATGAGGTGGAGAACTTTTGGGGCAAGGAAACAGAGGCGCTCGCGTAGTAGGCAGTGGTCTCCAGTGACTTCTGTCTGCATGGGAAGCTTGGAAATGAGACACGATGGGGTCTAAGCCCTGGTTGTCTTTTTTTTTTTTTAATTAGAGTTGCTTTACAATATTGCGGCAGTTTCAGGCGTATAGCATAGTGATTTAATTATTCTTTTTCATATTCTTTTCTCTGACGATTTATCACAGGATACTGAATATAGGTCCTGGGCTCTACAGTCGGACCTTGTTTATCCATCCTATAGATACTAGTTTTCATCTGCTAACCCCAAATTCCCAATCCTCCCTCCTCCTCCTCCTCGGCAATCACAGTCTGTTCTCTACGTCTCCGAGTCTGTTTCTGTTTTGTAGAAACGTGCGTTTGTGCCACATGTTTGATTCTCCACATAAGTGCTATCATGTGATAGTTGTTTTTCTCTGATGTCACTTTGTGTGATCATCTCTAGGCCCATTGATACTGTAGCAAAGAGCATTATTCCTTTCATGTATATGGCTGTATAGTATTCCATTGTGTATGTGGACCACATCTTCTTCATCCATGCCTCTCTGTACTTGGACAGTTAAGTTGTTTCCACGTCTTGGCTATTGTGAATAGTGCTGCAGTGAACATGGGGGTGTGTGTGTCTTTTTGAATGAGACTTTTCATTTTTTTTCCACCAAATCTATACCCAGGAGTGGAAGAGCATGTAGCATTTTTACGCCTCACCCTCCCCCAAATATAATTTCCTCTTTAAAAAAAATACTTCATTTTGTTCAGGTAGAGTTGATTTACAATGTTGCACTAAATTTCTGCTGTGCGGCAAAGTGCTTCAATTATGCATGCCTATATTCTTTTTCATGGTCTTTTCCAGTGTAGGTTAGGAGGAGATGCTGAACATAGTTCTATACGCTAGGACCTTGTTGTTGCTCCATCTTGCATCTCACAGTTCGCATCTGCTAACTGTGAACTCCCACTCCATTATCCCCTGCTGCTAAGTGTTCAGGTTTTGGAATCCAGTTTCCCAGGCTTGGAGCTCTAGTGGGGATGAAATTTAGCAAGTATCCTACTGTAACTGAATTTGGCAGGACAGGGCTGTGTACTGGCGTGGACCACCCATACCCAGGCTGTGTCCTGGCGTGGACCACCCATCCCCAGGCTGTGTCCTGGCATGGACCACCCATCCTCAGGCTGTGTCCTGGCATGGACCACCCATCTCCACCAGGCTTCCCACCTTCAGCCTCCCTGCCATGTTGGACCTGCTAGGGACAGATCCGTCCCTCATAAGACACTTGGGCAGATGCTGTGGGTTGGTGATGTTAGACTCTTTCTCTTTCCCTGCCTCCTGAGTCCCAGGCTGTCCAAAACGGTGCTGATACCCTTTTATTTTCACTTCGGGGTCCTCCCCTTTGCGGTAAGCATGTATCTTGTCTACCAGATACCCGGAGCTGGGTTTTCAGCTTCCAAGATGGGGAGGAAGAGCTGGAATCTGAACTCACGCTGCCTTCAGGAGACAGAGGGAAGGTTAGATAGAGCCCTGGGCAGTGGTCCCAAGACAGAGGTGGCAGGAAAATCACCTGACCTCGTAGACCAGGTGACCATGCAATCGTCTGCATGTAATTTTGTTTTCCTTTTCTTTGTGTCGATAGGTGATTTCTACGTGCCACCAAAGTAAGTAAACCCTCATCTCCAACTACTCTCTGGTATTTAGTGTCAGAAAACATGGAAAGGAAAGGGGCCTTGGAACACGCCACTCACACCCCTTGGGGAGCCTTGCATACTTTCCAGGAGATCTCTCTTGTCTTTGCAAACCTTAAGGATTTCCCCAAAGAGGAAGTCCTTATGGCCCTAGGCAGCCCCCTCCTGCACCAGTCCATCCCTGGCATGCTGTTGACCACAGGGTTTTTTGGTGCTCAATGTACTCTCAGAATTGGCCACATACCTTGGCTGGCTGTCTTTTAAGTGTCTCTACCTGTGAATGAGTTGTTAATGAATGTATTTTTTTTCTTTCTTTTTTTTTTTTTGTCTTTTTAGGGATGCACCCGTGGCATATGGAGGTTCCCAGGCTAGGGGTCTAATCGGAGCCATATCTGCCGGCCTACACCACAGCCACAGCAACGCCAGATCCAAGCCTCGTCTGCAACCTACACCACAGCTCACGGCAATGCTGGATCCTTAACCCACTGAGCGAGGCCAGGGATTGAACCCGCAACCTCATGGTTCCTAGTCAGATTCATTTCTGCTGCACCATGATGGGAACTCCTCTTTTCTTTTTTTTAATAATGATTTTTATTTTTTCCATTATAGCTGGTTTATAGTGGTCTGCCAATTTTCTACTCTACAGCAAGATTACCCAGTCACACATATATATATATATATTTTTTTTTTTCCACATTATCATGCTCCATTATAAGTGACCAGGTATAGTTCTCAGTGCTACACAGCAGAATCTCCATGCCAAAGGCAAGAGTTTGCATCTGTTAACCTCACATTCCCAGTCCATCCCACTCCCTCCCCTCCCCCTTGGCAACCACAAGTCTGTTCTCCATGTCCATGAGTTTCTTTTCTGTGTTAAGGTTCATTTGTGCCATATATTAGATTCCAGAGATAAATGATCTCATATGGTATTTTTCTTTCTCTTTCTGACTTACTTCACTTAGTATGAGAGTCTCTAGTTCCATCCATGTTGCTGCAAATGGCATTATTTTGTTCTTTTTGATGGCTGTGTGGTATTCCATTGTATATGCATAGCACATGTTCTGAATCCATTCATCTGTCAATGGACATTTGGGCTGTTTCCATGTCTTGGCTATTGCGAATAGTGCTGCAGTGAACATGTGGGTGCATGTGTCTTTTTAAAGGAAAGTTTGGATATATGCCCAAGAGTGGGGTTGCTGGGACATATGGTAGTTCGATGTATAGTTTTCTAGGTTATCTTCACACTGTTCTCCATAGCGGTTGTACCAATTTGTATGTACGTATTTTCAATATAGAGAGGAAATGAGTTACAGATCTTTGATAAGTAACTGAGTGACAGTGTATACACACAGCTATAAGATGTTATATATATTTACATATATTCTTCTACGTATGCGTATATATGCAATATTCCTCTATGTATTTGCATATATATGTATTTCATCTACAAACATTCGTATACATATATGCGTATCTACTTTTTATCTATTTATCGGCTTTTATCTGCTTATCTATATGTCTATCCATTTTATATCTATCATCTATATCTTCTATCTGTGTATCTTCATTCTATGTATCTATCTACATATCTATGTTTCTATGTATCTATCATCTGTATCATCTCTGTATCTTTCTATATTTCTATGTATCTACCTGTCTGCGTATCTTTGTATCTATGTATCTATGTGTATATCTAACGAATTCCGGAATATTGCATTTTAAAGTAAGATTACACTTCAGACAGACCTCACGTAGGGGCTTTCTGACAAGCACGTCAGCTTTACAGTTTAAAAGTTCTGTCTCTCATCCCTTTTTTTCTTAATTAGTCCTGTGCCCATGTTCCTTCCAGATGGCTCAGCTGGGTGACAGAATTTGCCTGCCTCCTGGGGCTCCCGCCAGTCCCCTGTCTTATGAAATGCAGCCAATCTCTAGTCCGAGTCAGGTGCAAAGATGGTGTTGATGGCCATGCGGTGGGCTGGGGATCAGGAGGGAGGCGCTCATAGTACCTGAAAGGTAGATTTATTGTACTTCTATTTTCTCTCTGACACGCCTTCCTGGAACATCCACTGTGAGATGGTGGGGTTTTGTTTTTTGGTTGTTGTTTGTGGGTTATTTTTTACCTTTTTAAAAAATTTATTTTTTTCGGGTATAGTTGATTTACAGTCTTGTGTCATTTTCTGCTGTACACCAAAGTGACCCAGCTATGCATATACATACATTCCCTTTCTCATATTATCTTCCATCATATTCTATCCCAAGAGACTGGATAGAGTTCCCTGTGCTGGACAGCAGGACCTCTTGGCTTATCTATTCTCAATGTCATAGTTTGCATCTACTCACCCCACAGTCCCTGTCCATCCCACTCCCTCCCGCTCCCCCTTGGCAGCCACAAGTCTGTTCTCTACATCTGTGGGTCTGTTTCTGTTCTGCAGAGAGGTTCATTTGGGACATACTTTAGATTCCACACAGAAGTGATGTTGTGTGGTGTTTGTCATCCTCTTTCTGATTTAGGATGAGAATCTCTAGGTGCATCCACGTGGCTGTGAATGGCATAATTTTGTTCTGGTTTTGTTTGCTTAAGTACTCTACTTGGGGTGACTCGTCCATAGAATTTGCTGAATAAATATTTGTGGAAAGCATGGGTGAATAAACGACTCATAATACCGTCATCAGTACGGTGGGCCTGATGTTTTTCTGACTTGAATCCCTGCCCTCATTTTCAGGGATTTAATCCTGAAATATTTAATCCCTGCCCGTTAAGACTGATGGCAGAAACTGCTCTGTAAGATGCCCTTGCCAGCAGCTCCTGAGTAGAAAGAAATATTCCTCCACTCAACTCCCATTGAACTTTATCTGCATCTCTATATTCTACTGTATTTTTCTCAACACCCCATCCTACTAGACGATGAGAGTTGATTACGTGAAGATTCTGGCTTCGCTTTCATCAAACCAAAGTCTGTGGTTGGCTCATAGCCATTTCTAAATATCCTCTCATTTTGCACCGCAAGTGGTGAACGAGGCGGGGAAGGCATTCTTGCCTTGCTTAAAAGAGTTCCCATCGTGGCACAGTGGTTAACGAATCCTACTAGGAACCATGAGGTTGCGGGTTCAATCCCTGGCCTTGCTCAGTGGTTAAGGATCCGGCGTTGCCGTGAGCTGTGGTGTAGCTTGCAGACACAGTTCAGATCTGGCGTTGTTGTGGCTCTGGTGTAGGCCAGTGCCTGCAGCTCTGATTCGACCCCTAGCCTGGGAACCTCCATATGCCGCGGGAGCAGTCCAAGAAATGGCAAAAAGACAAAAAAAAAAAAAAGAAGAAGAAGAAGAAAAAGAAAACAAAGCCCAGAGAGACGGCTGTGGCAGGATGTTGTTCCCGAAAAGGAAGCCATCTCTGGTCTGGCCATAGGCCCTATCCCAGTGTCATCTGATCATTTTGCCAGCATCCTTTAATTTCTCCATATTGAAGGATTAAATCATGCTGATTTGGGAGTTCCTATTGTGGCTCAGCGGGAAATGAATCTGAGTAGTATCCATGAGGATGCAGGTTCGATCCCTGGCCTCACTCAGTAAGTGAAGGATCTGGCGTTGCCATGAGCTGTGGTGTAGGTTGCAGACTCTGCTTGGATCCTATGTTGCTGTGTCTGTGGTGTAGGCTGGTGGCTGCAGCTCTGATTCAGCCTCTAGCCTGGGAACCTCCATGTGCTATGGGTGTGGCCCTAAAAAGCAAAAAAAAAAAAAAAAAAAAAAAAAAGAAGAGAAAGCACTTGGTCTGCAAAAGACACTGTGATATAAGCAGGTGTTTTGTTTTGTTTTGGCTTTGGTTTTGTTTTTTTTGGTCTTTTTACCACCACACCCTTGGTATATGGAAGTTCCCAGGCTAGGGGTCGAATTGGAGCTCTAGCCACCATCCTACACCACAGCCACAGCAACACAGAATCCCAACTGTGTCTGCAACCTACACCACAGCTCATGGCTACGCCATATCCTTAACCCATGGAGCAAGGCCAGGGATTGAACCCTTGTCTTCATGGATACTAGTCATGTGCCACGACGGGAACTCCAGCAGGTCTTGATGGTATCACCAGGGGCACGAGGTTTATCCCCGTCAGCTTTGAAGTGTGGACACTTTGTGCTGGATGCCTGACACACAGAGCTCAAGGGAATGAAGAGAGATGAGTCCTGCTCACAGGGAGAGAGACCCAGAAATGAATGAGGAGCAAAGGAAAACAAGAGAATTGTGACAACAGCAACAGGTACTGGAAGAAGCATTTGAAGCTTTGGTTATTGCTGTGCATTCCTCAGAGCCCTTTGAGTGACCAGATCTTGGGCGAAGTTGATCAAGAAGACTTGGGGATGGGAGTTCCCTGTGTGGCTCAGCGGTTAATGAACCCAACTAATCTCCATGAGGATGCACGTTTGATCCCTGGCCTCACTCAGTGGGTTTCAGATCTGGCGTTGCTGTGAGCAGTGGTGTAGGTTGCAGATGTGGCTCGGATCTGGTGTGGCTGTGGCTGTGGTGAAGGCCAGCAGCTGTAGCTCTGTTTCGACCCCTAGCCTGGGAACTTGGGTATGCTGCAGATGTGGCTCTAAAAAGCAAAATAATAAAATAATAAAAAAAGAAGCCTTGCTGATTGGAAGGATCCATCCCTGAATATCCCACTAGCTGTAAGCATATGTGAAACAGTTCTTTTTTAATTTTTTTATAATTTTTTATTATAGTTGATTTACAATGTTGGGTCAATTTCTGCTACACAGCACAGTGACCCAGTCATATGTATATATACATTCCCCTTCTCATATTCTCATCCATCATGGGCTATTCCAAGAGACTGGATAGAGTTCCCTGTGCTGGACAGCAGGACCGCATGGCTTATCCATTCTCAATGTCATAGTTGGCATCTACTAAGCCCAAACTCCCCATCCATCCCACTCCCATCATGAAACTCCTAGAAGAGAACTTGGGAAAACATTCTCTGACATCAACTGTATAAATGTTTACTTAAGTCCATCTCCCAAGGCAATAGAAATAGAAACAAAAATAAACCAATGGGACCTAATCAAATGTCCTAGCTTTTGCACAGCAAAGGAAAGCATACAAAAGAAACAAAAAGACAACCTACAGAATGGGAGAAAATAGTTGCAAATGATGCAACTGACAAGGGCTTCGTCTCTAAAATATACAAACAATGCATACAACTCAACAGCGAGGAAAAAAAAAAAGAAAAAAAAAAACCACTTGAAAAGTGAACAGAAGACCTAAATAGACACATCACCAAAGAAGACATACGAATGCCTGACAGGCACATGAAAAAATGCTCAACGTCACTGATTAATAGAGAAATGCAAATCAAAACTACCATGAGGAAGAGTTACTTTTTTTTTCTTCTGTCTTTTTAGGGCCACACCCACGGTATATGGAGGTTCCCAGGCTAGGGGTCGAATCGGATCTGTAGCTCCCAGCCTACACCACAGCCATGGCCACAGCAACATGGGCTCTGAGCCATGTCTGTGACCTACACCACAGCTCACAGCAACGCTGGATCCTTAACTCACTGAGCGAGGCCAGGGATCGAACCTGCATCCTCATGGATGCTAGTCGGGTTCATTTATCACTGAGCCACCACGGGAACTCCAAGGTACAGTTACTTCTGATGGATACAGTTTGTCCACCAAAATGTCCTGAGTGCCTCCTAGGTGTTCTCTGTGGAATTACACAATGAATACAGAACATTGAACAAAAGTCTGAGTTTCTGATTTGATGGAGCAGGTCCCCTCCATCGTGGTTCTCCATGGGGGGCGATTTTGGTGGACAGAAACCAAAGATGCTACGTCCTTCAACACAACAGACGGTTCCCCGCAAATGTCACCCGTCCTCAGCGAGGCTGAGAAATAACCAACTGATTACCCCTAAGGAGACTGCAAACTGCCATGAGTGTTGGGTGACCATGGGTCTCTTTCACCCAGTCTAGTTGCCAGGATACACATCAGTAATGGGAACAAGAGGGAGGCCAGAGGGTACTGGTGGGTCATTAGGGCAAGAAAGCTTTGGTGGTAGAGGGCCTGGCATGTTCAAAGGTCCTGGGGTCAGAGGATGGGCTGGCATAACCCAGTATCTGAGTACAAGTGTGGTTCAAGGGCAAAGGGGGTGATAGGCAAGGCGGGGGAAGCAGAAAAGCAGGAAGGGGTCAGGGCTTTGAAGCACATCAGCCCTGTACAGATAAGAGCCTGTAGACTCAGGTGCTATTTCTGTTGCTCAAACTCAGCCCCTCTCCACCAGTGCTGAATAGAAATGTGGAGACAGAGCTTTGAGTGAAGGAGAGACATAGCTTGTGCGGCTCTGCCAGGCAAAGGAGGCCACAGCCCTTCATTGGGAAGAATTGCGGGGAGTTTTATAGAAACAAGGACAACAGCAGGATTCCACATAAGAATCAGCTTTGGTGGCAAATATGCATTCTTCTTTCTTTCAGGGAATTTTAGTCCTCAAAGCTGGCGTCAGGAGATCTCAGCCTGATCCTGGGTGGGGGGGGGTCCTTCTGGGTTATTGCCTAGAAGAACAGTCCTGGAGAAAAGGGCATGTTGATCAGAGATGAGAACAAACTAGGAAAGTTCCAGAAAAACATCATGTGCTCTTCATCTTCAACCCACAGGCCACTGAGCTCAGGATGCTTCATCCTTAGCTCACAGGTGATGGGTTGAGGGTGCCGTTAAGCCAGGGAGAAGCACAAGGAAGGGCTCCAAGCTGTTCAGTTTTAAAGTCCTCATGTCTGCAAGAAGCATAAGGAATATCACTTATCTCTTAGGTGTATAAGATGCCTACGTCATTATGTGTATCCCTTAAGAGGGAACCAGGACCCGCCCCAAGGCAGTGCTGTTGTGTCTTGACGGCTCCTCCCTGGTCTCTGCCTCCCCTCCCTTCCCTGATCAGCCCCTGTCGGAACCTGCCTCTTGGAACTCAGGGAAAGTCATGGAGGCTGAATGAAGCCCATGTCCTAAGAACAAGAAATGGGTCAGCGTTCCCATCGTGGCGCAGTGGTTAACGAATCTGACTAGGAACCATGAGGTTGCGGGTTCGATCCCTGGCCTTGCTCACTGGGTTAAGGATCTCGCGTTGCCGTGAGCTGTGGTGTAGGTCGCAGACACAGCTCGGATCTGGCGTTGCTGTGGCTGTGGTGTAGGCTGGTGGCCACAGCTCCGATTCGACCCCTAGCCTGGGAACCTCCATATGCCATGGGAGCAGCCCTAGAAAAGAAAAAAAAAAAAGAGAAATGGGGAACAGGGAAAGGCTTGTGTGCCCAGGAGCCCCATAGGGCTCTGCTCAGTTACATTTCCCGTAATAATATTCCATCATCTGGAGTTCCCCTTGTGGCTCAGTGGAAACGAATCCGACTAGTATCCATGAGGATGCAGATTAGATCCCTGGCCTCACTCCATGGGTTGAGGATCTGGCATTGCTGTGAGCATTGGTGTCGGCTGCAGACACATCTTTGATCCCCTGTTGCTGGGGCTGTGACAGAGGCCCGGCCGCTGAAGCTTTAATTGGACCCTATCTTGGTTACCTCCATATGCCACGGGGGTGCGGCCCTAAGAAGAAAAGAAAACCATTTCAGTCATTGGATCAACATTTTGTCATGGTTGTTGTCTTCTCTGGTCTAACCCAATGATAGACCTTGGGGATGCAGAGATGGCAAAAAAAGGGGTCCATGCTTCAAGGAGTTGGAGCTGTCTGTTGGAGACACTTTCTGGGCTCGACTTGTGATTCTCCAAAACATGTAGTTTCTTCCTCATCTTCTTAATTTTGGGGGCAATATTCGTCATTGTAGAAATCTCACCCATTACGCTGATTCTAGTTGTCCGTGGGTGTCTCTAGGTTTCACCTTGTCGGTTAGGTATTGAGTCCTGACTGTGGACCTCTTGTCTCTGTGTTTTCCCTTTGCACAGTCAGACTGCAAACAATCCAAGCTAGTCCCTCATGGGTTTGAAAGTCTCAATGTTGATTCTTCAAGGGGCATCTTGGAAGAGTTCTCATTGGAGGACCCCTGGCATCTTTGTGTGCTGGCATCTTTGTGTCGCCTGAGCATGAAGTGATTTGAGTTGTTTGGGGTTCCTAGGCGTGCATGTGGGTGGGCGCCTCTCTTGAACTGATGTGTGACATATGGATTCTTTTTTAACATCCTAGATTGCTTTTAACATTGAGGGTAACCACATCCTCTCGCTGGAGGGAAGGTCATGGCGTGTATTTGCCGCAGGAGCAAAGACCTGATGGTGTTGCTTTTCATATTTTCAGCCGTTCACTCCTCATGCTCCCCCCCCACCCCGCCATCCTGTTAAACCATGTCTCTCATTTTTGAGGGGTTTCTGTAAATCTCTGCTTTGGGCTCACATAGGGGGGCCCGCTGGCCGGGGATGGGGTGAAGGGAATTTCCAGAATTCCACCCCCGCCTCCCTCCCACCTTTGTTTTTAACAATCTCAGCAAAATCATTAAGACCTGGTTACACTGTATTTGTCCTCTTGCTTACATGTGAGAACACTGCTCTAAGTGTTTTCAAAAGAAGAACCCACAAAAACATGATGATAGACAGGTCATTGCTTTGCTGTTTAAGATCTGGCTCCCCAGCCCTCTTAGCGAACCATGAATAGGAGGTCTTCACCAGAGCCCTGAGGTTAAAAAAAGAAGTAAGGCTATGCATTTGGAAAGAAAGAACTGCCTTCATGTGCAGATGACAGGCTTGTTGATATAGAAATGCAGATGCCGAGCTTGTTTATATGGCAGTTTGTAACTGCGAAAACCCAGGAGACATTTTGGCAAGATCTCAGGATGAAAGACGCATATGCACGTTTATTTCTGTAGTTCATGGCAGAAAGACCATTGGGAAATAAAATGTATAATAAACCATTCATCATCGCTCCCAAAAGGATAAAAACATTAGAAATAAGTTTTGTCTGATTCAACCCCTAGTCTGGGATGGTGCAGCCCTAAAAAAGACCAAAAAAAAAAAAAAAAGAAGTTTTATAAAATTTGTGTGAGATTTAGAATATGTGTTATTTTTAATGAAGAAATGGGACTTGGGGATTTTTAATTAAGATGATGATGAATCTTACTCTTGACAGCTTAAGAATGCAGAGCCTTCCAGTCCATTAATGTGGCTGAGCTCTCTTATTTATTTGCATCTTCTTAACTTGGGGGACAATATTTGTCATTGTAGAAATCTTGCCCATTAAATTTATTCCTCTATCAAACAGTGTCTGCACAGTGAGACTACAGTTCTAAGACTCGTATAAGCCATCAACATATGTCTGCTGTTAATGAAATTTAATCATCTTAAATTGCATAAGATCTGAAAATGATACAGACTTTGATAAACCAGCATACTAATGGAACTGAATTTGCTCTGAATTACAAATACCCAATTGGCATGGCTGTATTTAATATTTAGGAATTCTTATTGAAGTGTCTTAATTTTATTTTGGTTTTTATAGCCAAGGGCCAAATGCAGTATAGCCCCACTAGTATAGATTTTCTTTCTTTCTTTCTTTTTTTTTATAATGTTGAACAATTTCTATACATTTCCACCTTTCCTACCATGTGGAATACTCTTTCTATGGCTTTCATTGACTCTTATTTTTGGTCTCTGCACCTAGTGCTTTTTTTTTTTGGGGGGGGGGGTCAAATTGGAGCTGTAGCCGCTGGTCTATGCCAGAGCCACAGCCATGCCAGATCTGAGCTGTGTCTGCAACCTACACATTTCACAGCAACACCAGATCCCCGACCCACTGAGCAAGGCCAGGGATTGAACCTGCAACCCCATGGTTACCAGTCAGATTCGTTAACCGCTGAGCCATGACGGGAACTCCCGTCCTAGTGCTTTCTTAAGCCCTCATATCCTGAGTCTTCTGCCTTTCCTTCTACATGTAAACCAATAATTTCAACAGAAACATTTTTTTTAAATTAAAGTATAGTGAATTTACAATGTTGTGTTCGTTTCATGTATATAGCATAATGATTCAGTTACATAAACACACACACACATTCTTTTTCAACTTCTTTTCCATTATAGGTTATTACAAAATGTTGGCTGTAGTTCCCTGTACTATACAATCAATCTGTGTTGTTTCTTGTATATATGGTAGCACATACCTGTTAATCCCAGAGTCCTAACTTATCCCACCTCACCCCTGTTCTTCTTTGGTAATCATCAATTTGTGTTTTGTGTCTATGGAGTCTGTTTCTATTTCGTATATCAGTTCGTTATATTTTAGATTCCACATATAATTGATAGCATATGATACTTGTCTTTCTCTGACTAACTTCACTCATGATAATCTCTAGGTCCATCCCTGTGGCTGCAGATGTATTATTTCCTTCTTTTTTATGGCTGAGTAATATTCCGTGGTATGTATGTAATACATCTTTAGCTGCTCCTCTGTTTGATGGACATTTGGGTTGTTTCCATGTCTTGGCTGTTGTAAATACTGCCATAGTAAACACTGGGGTGCATGCATGCTTTCAAATTATGGATTCGTCTGGGTGTATGCCCAGGCGTGGAATTGCTGGATCATATGGTAAATCTAGTTTTAGTTCGTTGAGGACTCTCCATCCACACTCTTTTCCATAAATGGCTGCACCAATGTACATTCCCACCAACAGTGTGGAGGGTTCCCTTTTCTCCACACCCCCTCTAGCTTTCGTTATTTCATTAATGATGGCCATTCTGACAGGTGTGAAGTGGTCCTTCATGTAGGTTTGGTTTGCATTTCTCTAATCATTGGTGAGGTTGAGTATCTTTCCATGTGCCTCCTGGCCATCCGTATGTCTTCTTTGGAGTAATGCCTATTTAGATCTTCTGCCCTGCCTGCTTTTTGATGCGGTTGTGTTTGATACTGAGCTGTTTGTATATTTTGTAAATTAAGCCATTGTTGGTTACATTGTTTGCTGCTATTTTCTTCCAGGCCATAGACTGTCCTTTCACTATAATCATTTCGTAAAGGAAGAAAATTTATCTTCAGATCTACGCTATCTTCTCTTCTTGCTCAAGGATCATCCCTGAGGGTCTGCTGTATTGTAACCAGCATCTTTTTTCTCCTGAAGTAACTTTTGAAAGTCTTACATTAGGCAGCTTCATACACTAAAAAGCCTAAGTGTCTTTGAAATTGGTATTCTGTACACGTATTCAGTTATATCGTATTTGCTCACATCTTTGTAGGACTTTTTAATGTCCAGACTGTTACATAAATGTTTCAGTAGTATTAGCTGCTTCATATCAGATGGATGGCGTTAACTCATCATTAATAGATGAGCTGGAATTTCCACTGTGGCTCAGTGGTAATGAGCCTGACTAGTATCCACAAGGACGAAGGTTCAAGCCCTGGCCTCACTCAGTGGGTTAAAGGATCAGGTGTTGCCATAAGTTATACTGCAGCTCTGATTCCACCCCTAGCCTGCGAACTTCCACATGCCATGGGTGCAGCCCTAAAAAGCAAAAAAAAAGTAGAGCTATCATGTGAGAGGTTGATGACCCATATGAAGTCTAGCTAATGCATTTGCAGCTCGGATCCTGGTTACTTAGACTCAATCTCTCCTTCCCTCATAGGAATCCAGCTGCTGGGAGACTAGGAAAGGATCCTTGAGAAGCATTTCCATAACGAGTCAAATGTTTGATTTCAGTGATTCATTTTATGTATACCTTGATTTGGGAACCTCCTTTCGCTGGGGCAGAAATGTTTGGTTTCAGCCCAAAGTTTCTGAAACTTTTCTGTTTGGTCCGAGGACACCGTCACGGTCTTAGGAGCTTGCTTCTGTCCACGTGATGTTAATATCCAGCAGCCAGAGGCTCTCAGCACATAACCATCTGTGACCTTCAGTTCTTCCTGCAATGACGTACTCTGTCCATTCCTGAAGAGGCACCGGGGTCGGGGGTGGAGAGAGGTATCTGCAGACACAGGAGCTTTCCTTTTCAAAACGGAATGTCAGTGGCATTGTGTGTTCCACCCTTGTGCTGGCGGATGGTTCCCCATCCTTGACATGTCTTGAAACGATGCACATTCTAAGGTGACGTCTGTGTGTCACATGTTCAGGGTTCCCGCCGGATCGGGGGCATCACACATGAACGTTCATGCCACTGTTTCAAATAAGATGATGGTTGCTATTTGGCACCTCCGGCGTGGGTCCCTCATCCTCTTGAGCGGCAAGGCGGCAGGATACGGTGGGAAGCTCTCATGTGAATTGGCCGTGACGTCGACAGAAGGGTCTGCCCTCTGAGGGGCTTTCACCCGCCTGGTTGCAGTCACAGCCTATTAGAGTCACAGCGGGTGGACCTCTCGGCTTTTCCAGGGGTCAGTGGCCTGAGGTGTCAGGAGTCACATCACAGTTGCAGCCAACATGACCCAACCTGGACAATCTGCATTTATCTGTGAAATTTCGCTTCTTTGTGGGCTGGAGGATAAGCAGCAATTATCTCTTATTTATATACACCGTGCAATTATTATTATTCTGACGATTGGGGTTTTGTTTTTGTTTTTGCTTTTTAGGGCTGCATCTGTGGCAGATGGACGTTCCCAGGCTAGGGGTTGAATCGGAGCTACAGATACCGGCCTCGACCACAGCCACAGCAATGCCCGCTCCGAGCCATGTCTGCATGCAACCTATGCAGCAACTTGCAGCAACAGCAGATCCTTAACCCACAGAGCGAGGCCAGGGATCGAACCCAGTCACCATGAATAGTAGGCATGTTGGTGACTGATGAGCCCCAGCAGGAACATCCGGCATGGTGCCTTGTTATAGTGAGCCCTTCTGCACTGGTGTCGTTAATAATGAGCTCGGGATCAGGAATAATTTCAGATGTCCCTCTAAATTGCACATCCTATGGCATGTGGGAGATCCCATGGCCCGATAGAGATACTACCTACAGGGTGATGCATGAAAGCAGGGGTTTTCCACTGCTTTCTTGCCCAGATCCAGGGCTTGTCAGCAGTGGTGTTGATATTGGGAGGGGGCTGTCCTGCATATTGTAGGATGTCTTCTGGCCTCCTTCACCTCGACCCACTGCATGCAGGTGGCCCCCCCCTCCACCCCTCGCTGCAACCTCACATGTCCCCTGTCACCTGAGACGGCAGTATTTGTCCTCTGAATCCTTGGGCACCAAGAATCTATTGAATTCTGCTATTATTCTCTAGCACACGTGGGTAGAATAGGTCTAAACCCCTCCATGAACCTGCATGTCTTTAGATCATGATTGATAGCCAGCGCAATTATGTGACATCATCTCAAAAGGTAAAAATCCCATCTTTACATACATCAGACAATGACACTTTATAATAATAATAAAAAAAAGAAAACTCTAGGGGTTTCCATTGTGGCTCAGTGGGTTAAGAACCCCACATAGTGTCTGTGAGGATGTAGGTTCGATCCCGGGCCTTGCTCAGTGGGTTAAGGATCCAGCATTGCCATGAGCTGTCGTGTAGGCCCCAGATGTGGCTCAGATCCGGTGTGGCTGTGGCATAGGCCGGCACCTGCAGCTCTGATTTGACCCTTAGCCTGGGAACTTCCATATGCTGTAGGTATGGCTATACAGTAACAACAACAAAAAAAAAACATAAACAAATAAAAACACAAGAACCAAACTCTTTTATCTTTAACCAATAAGTTACTTCTTTAAGGTACCAGCTGCTTGAAGGGTCAGGTGCCATTTAATGAGCTGAACAAGCATGGACCTAGGCATTGCCCTGAGGCTTGGCTGTCTTGAACTCATACGTTTCAGGGGCTTTGTTATCCTCATGCTCGTCTAAAAACCTGTGTCAACAAGAATACAGAATGTCAGGTGTTTTCCAGAGGAGAATATGGTCACTGGAGCATGCGGAGCCTGAGCACAACCTAATCGAGGCTGGATATCAGAGCCCTGGTTATGCACGTACCAGCATAACCTTTATTTTACACATGCACACCCTTCAAGCCTTGGCTACTTCTTAATAGAATTGAAGAACTAAACCTTGTTAATATGAAACACTCTTCAGGGCACTGTTGAATGTCCTAGGAGAGCAGACATCTTAGAAAAATAATTCTCCGATGACAACTTGAAGAGGTTGCCTCTTATTTCCATTTTATTGGATGCACCATCTTTCGTGAACACTTGCCGCATGGTCCACCCCGAGGTGCCTCCTAAATGGACCCACCCCATCTTGGCAGCTCCAATTTCTATCCCCACCTTTCCTCACACTTTCGCCCACACATGCCCAGCTGAGAATTCTTCCATATTCTGTGCTGAGGTTCCTTGACCCTACTACTGGACACGGACTATTTAAAAAAATTAGGAGTTCCCTGGTAGCCTGGCAGTTAAGGAGTTTGGTATTGTCACTGTGTGGCTCAGGTTCAATCCTTGGCCTGAGAACTTCCACATGCTGTGGTGAAAAAAAAAATTATCTTAAACATCTTCTTAGTGTGAATGTATTTTTTCTTCATATTTTTAAGTTCAAATAGTATATACTGAAGACTAATTTGTTATTGACATTTACTTTTCTATACCCCTTTTTTCCTTTTTTTTTGGCTGCATCCACCTACTCCATGGTAGGTGGAAGCTCAGGGGCCAGGGATGGAACCCAAGCCATAGCAGTGACAATGATGAGTCCTTAACCCACTCAGCCACCAGGGAACTCCCCCTTTTGATACTTGTAAAAAATTATTCGTGTAAACTGTGACAAGGAATTCTTCATAAACTTTTCTTATTATTACAGACCCTGACAACAAACCCCATAGGATGTATTTTTTTCTGGGACAATCCTAGACTTGGAATTGCATTTCAGATCTATATAGATGTTGCCAAATTTCTGTCCATGAAAGTTGCAGTGATTTCCAGTACGAGTCTGCCAGTTGACTCCCTCCATGGCCAGATATCTGTGTTCAAGTCCCCTGGCCAGAAAGAGAAATGACTTGATTTATATCCTGCCATCAACCCTCTGGGATCATCTCTGCAAATGGCCTTCAGGGTATTTACTTCACCTGTAATTAGGACTATTTGAGATGCAGCCCACACCCTGTGTAGCATCTCCTCCACACCCATCATGGAGATCTCCAGGATGGTGACCTATTCATTGTAGTCTGGACAAGCTTTGTCACTCTTTAACATGGAAAGCCCTATGACTCAGGAAAGACTGCATCCCAAACTCAGGCATATGGTTGCTCTCATGTTAGGGTCTGTTGGAAGCAGCAGGGGGTCCCTACAGTTTTGAGAGAAAGGTATCTGAAATTTGATGATGACTTGCCGATCTCTTCGTTCCAATGCCCTCTTCACTTCTAACACCTTGTGTGAGCATGTCGATAAAATTAAAATGTTCTTTAACAAGACTTGCATGTTACATGACTCTAGAAAAATGCATTTAACCTCTTTGCCTCTCCATGCCGGTATTTTAAAATGAGAAGGGAAACCCACCTTATCTGAGGGTCATCCTGGCACAGATGAGACCATGCCTTTAATCACTTTGTATAGCACCCGTTCATGAGAATAGTCATGAAAACAAGAGGAGTATATACCATGTAGAACCACACAGAGTTGATCCATTCATTTGCTGATTGGCACTTAGATCACTTCCACCTTTTGGTTATTGTGAACAATGCTGCTGGGACAGGGCTACCTGTTTGAGTTTCCATTTTGGATTCTTTTGGATATGAACATAGGAGTGGAATTGCTGTGTTATTTTGAAAAACTGTCAAACTGTTTTCCATTAGCAATTGCACCTTTTATTACATTTCTACTAGCAATGAACAGGGGTTCTAAAGTTCTCCCTATCCTTCCCAACATTTAAATCTTAATATATGTTCTTCCACAGGTGAACCTTGAAAAACACTATGCTTAGTGAAATAAGCCAAATAGTGATGACAACATAATACTGTATCCTTTCACTTTTATGATATACCTAGAATAGGCAAATCCATTGAGACTGAAAGTAGAAGAATGGATGCTAGCGGTTGGGAGCAGGGAGTAGGGTTAGAAGGGCAAGTCATTGTTAATGGGTATGGATTATTTTGTAGAGAAGATGAAATGTTTTGGGTATTAATTCAATGGTGATGTTTACAAAACATTGTGAATATATTTAATGACACTTAGAAATGGTTAAAATGATGAAAATTGTGTTATGGATATTTTACCACGACAAAAAAATGAAAGAGAAACAAACAAAACCAGAGTGATAACCTTTGTTAACATTCAAGTGAGGACATTGGAATGTGTGTGATGTTTATTTATGAGTAGCATGAAAAAATGGATGGGGAAGAAAAAAGGGTATTTTATCCTTTAATGGTTGGCTCTATTTTCTCCATAGGGATTTCTCTTGTTCGTGGACTACGAAACCCATTAAGTTAGTCCCATTTAACGCTAAGGTTTGTATGTATGAAAGAATCATAGGCAGTATGTCCTTTGGGAAATAGAGTTCAAGTAATTCAAGTTATTAAATGCACACACTTAATAGACACATGTGTGTCTATTATATGCAATGTATAAAGTATAAAGTGTGTGTGTATAATATATGTATATATGTGTGTATATGTATAATCACACACACATATATTTACCAGAACTTTCTAAATATTTACCTAGAAATTGAGAGAATGTTGAGATATGTCTCTTCTCCATTCGTTCTGTTTTTTCTCTTCCTAGAACTTTGATTTGATGTGTCATGCAGATTCTCATTTCCATACATATGTGCCCTCATTCCACTTTCCTTTTTTAGCTTCTGTATCTCTGCTGTGTTTTGTAAAATTTTCTCGGGGAGGTCTTCCATTTATTTTTTTTTTTTCGAGTACTTTTTAAAATGTATTTTTTGTTTTTACTTTACGTTGGAATCTATTTGCTTTACAATGTTGTATTCACTTCAGGTGTACAGCAAAGTGATCCATTTATATGTATACATATATCCATTCTTTTTCAGATTCCCATATAGGTTAATACAGAATATGGAGTTCCCTGTGCTGCACAGTAGGTTCTTGCTAGTTATCTGTTTTGTATACAGTAGTGTGTATCTGTTAATCCCAAATTCCTAATTTATCCCTCCCTCCCCCTTTCCTCTTCGGTGACCATAAATTTGTCTTCTATGTTTGTGAGACTTTTTCTGCTTTGCATCTAAGCTCATTTGTATCATTTTTTTAGATTCCACATATAAGTGCTATCATATGCTCTCTGTCCATTTATTTTCTTTTCTACTATGTCTAATCTTCTCTGGGACTAGTTTGTTGATTGGTAGTTACTTCACCACTTGCAGTTTGCATTTGTTTAGTTTCTGTGTGGTCATTTTTCACACCTTGTCTTTCCTATGCCTTGCTTATTTCTCCATCTTGCAAACTGTAAACATTTCTTACATCACCAGTGATACTTTGTTTTCATTACTTTAAAAATCTCCTTCCTGGGCTCATGTCTGCTTGTGAGCTCATATTGGCTTGCTCTTCATCTGTAGGAACTTTCAGGACTTCGTAGCTGGTTCTCTTCCCAAACAGGCATGCTCCTCCTTCAGACAGGAGCTGGAGGGTGAGCTTTGATCCAATGTGGGGAGTCCAGCTTCCCACCTTGCTAGAGTTCCCCCATCAAACCACCTTGATTGTACTAGGTTCCTATTCCCTGCCTTGATGCCCAAGCAACCAAGCAACCACAGACATGTTCTCTCACAGCAAATCCCCTTTCTTATTTTCCCCTTACAATACTCAGGTATTATTCAGCCCATGCCATGGGGGGAGCCTAGGTCAGCAAGATCACCTTTGGATATTTCCCTTATGTGAGGATGTCTGGAAGTTCACTACCAGTGGGTCTCACGCAAATGCAACTATTCTATACAGGGAGGGTCTTGGGGGCAGGGGAGGGGGATACTGGTTTATCTGCTGATGATGTAAGTGGAAATTTTTCCCTCCAGAAAGTTTCACCATAGAAGAAAGAAGGAGGTGTTTTAATTTCATTCTTTTCCATGTGGCTGTCCAGTTTTCCCAGCACCACTTATTGAACAGGCTGTCTTTTCTCCATTGTATATTCTTGCCTCCTTTGGAATAGATGAGTTGGCTGTAGGTGTGTGGGTTTAATTCTGGGCTTTCTATCTTGTTCCACTGATCTATATTTCTGTTTTGTGCTAGTACCATATGGTTTTGATGATTGTTGCTTTGTAGTATAGTCAGGGATCCTGATTCCCCAGCTCCATTTTTTTTTTCAGAATATCTTTGGCTATTCTGGGTCTTTTGTGCTTCCAAACAAACTTTAAAATATTTTCTTCAAGTTCTGTGAAAACTGTCCTTGGTAATTTGATAGGGATTGCATTGGGTCTGTAGATTGTCTTGGGTAGTATAGTCATTTTGATAATATTGACTCTTCCAATCCATGAGCATGGTATGTATTTCCATCTATTTGTGTCATCTTTGATTTCTTCCATCTGTGGCTTATAGATTTCAGAGTACAGGTCTTTTGTCTCTTTAGGTAGGTTTACTCCTAGGTATTTTATTCTTTTGAATGTGATGGTAAATGGGATTGCCTCCCTAATTTCTTTTTCTGCTCTTTCATTGTTAGTGTATAGAAATGCTGTTGATTTCTGCATTTTAATTTTGTATCCTGCAACTTTGCCAAATTCATGGATGAGCTCTAACAGTTTTCTGGTAGAGTCTTTAGGATTCTCTAGGTATAGTATCATGTCATCTGCAAATAGGGATAGTTTTACTTCTCCCTTTCCCATTTAGATTCCTTTTATTTCTTTAAGTTCTCCAATTGTTGTGCCTAGGACTTCCAAAACTATGTTGAAGAGTAGTGGTGAGAGTGGACATCCTTGTCTTGTTCCTGATCTCAGCGGGAATTGAATTCTTTCAGCTTTTTACCATTGAGAAGAATGAAATTAGAACACTTCCTAACACCATACACAAAAATAAACTCCAAATGGATTAAAGACCTAGATATAAGACCAGACACTATAAAACTCTTAGAGGAAAACATAGGCCAAACACTCTCCAATGTAAACAACAGCAACATCTTCTCAGATCCACCTCTTAGAGTAATGACAGTAAAAACAAAAATAAACAAATGGGACCTAATCAACCTTAAAAGTTTCTGCACAGCAAAGGAAATCCTAAACAAAATGAAAAGACAACCCACAGAATGGGAGAAAATCTTTGCAAGTCAATCGACTGACATGGGATTCATCTCCAAAATTTATAAACACCTTCTGCAGCTCCATACCAAAAAAACAAACAACCCCATCAAAAAACGGGCAGAAGATCCAAACAGGCAATTCTCCAAAGAAGACATACAGATGGCCAAAAAACACATGAAAAGATGTTCAACATCACTCATTATTAGCGAAATGCAAATCAAAACCACGATGAGGTACCACCTTACACCAGCCAGAATGGCCATCGTCAAAAAGTCTACAAACAATAAGTGCTGGAGAGGGTGTGGAGAAAAAGGAACCCTATTACCCTGTTGGTGGGATTGTACATTGGTGCAACCACTATGGAAAACAGTAGAGATGCCTCAGAAAACTAAACATAGAACTACCACTTGTTCTAGCAATCCCAGATCTGGGCATCTATCCAGAGAAAACCATGACTTGCAAAGACACGTGTACTCTGATGTTCATTGTAGCTCTGTTTTCAATAGCTAAGACATGGAAACAACCTAAATGTCCATTGACAGAGGAGTAGATCAAGAAGATGTTGTCCATATACACAGTGGAATATTACTCAGCCATTAAGAGGAATGAAATACTGGCATTTTTAGCAACATGGATGGACCTAGAAATTATCATGCTAAGTGAAGTCAGCCATACAATGAGACACCAACATCAAATGCTTTCACTGACATGTGGAGTCTGAAAAAAGGACAGACTGAACTTCTTTGCAGAACAGATGCTGACTCACAGACTTTGAAAAACGTATGATTTCCAAAGGAGACATTTCGGGGGTGGGGGATGCGCTGGGGGTGTGGGATGGAAATCCTATAAAATTGGATTATGACAATTATTGTACAACTATAAATGTAATAAATTCATTGAGTAATTAAAAAAAGAAAGAAGGAGGAAGAGAAATGGAGGGAAAGAAGGATGAAAGGAAGGAAAGGAGGAGGGAAGAGGGAGAGAGAGAAAGAGGGGGGCAGTCGGGAGGGAGGGAATATGAGGTTCATCTTAGATGGTGAGAGCCAGTTGTCCTAAGCGCCTTCCCTTTGAGACATTTTTTTTCTTCCTGAGAGAATTGGACAAACTCTTACTGTGTAATACAGGCCCATGAGAGACCAGGTGTCACAAAAAGGGATTTTCTCGTATTACATAGTTGTCAGGAAGAGCGCTCCGTGATGTAATGATGAACACTGAGCTTAAATAGGATGGGACAACAAACAGCATTAAAAACGACCATTACATTTCTGTGCCTGTGGGTGAAAGTCTTGAAGGGTTTTGATTGCCTGACACCTCCGTTCTAGGAGCAGATATCGGACCATTAACAGAATCTCCTGCAAGGATGGGGCGTTTTTAGGACCAGAAGGTGTGTCCGTACGTGGAAATGTATACTTCTTTGGGGAAGGGTCCGTTTTCTGTGCTATAAAAAGGAGTCTTGTGACCATGACGATGTCAGGTGGCAGACTCTCATCCTTGACTTCGTGTGAATACCAGGTCTCCAGGCGCTGGAATCGTGGACTTGCAAAGCTGGGGGCTAGTCATGCATCTTATAAAGTATGAATGTCGTTGCCATCACATGGAGATGTAAATTTCTAGTTTTTCGAGCTCCTTTTTAGGTGTGAATGATCTGTAGTTTAAACCTCTCCAAATCTCCTAATACCAATTATACCTCACGTTGCTCCCTCCCTTTCCCCATCCTCTTCATCTGCTCCTTCTTGTGTCTTTCATCCGTTTTCCTCCTTCCATCCGTCTTCCTCCCTCCCTGTGTCCTTTCCTCCCTCCCTTCCTCTCTCTCCCTCCCTGTCTCCTTGCCCTCTTCCTTCATCCATCCTTTCCTTCCTCTCTTCTTCCCTCCCTGTCTCCCCCCACTTCCTTCCTTCCATCCTTCTATCCTTTCCCACCTTCCTTCCTTCCTTTCTTCCACCCTTCCTTCCTCTCTCTCTCCCATCTTCCTTCCGTCTTTCCTTCCTTCCCTCCTCTCCCTTTCCCTTCGACTTCTCTCTGCCTCCCTCCGTCTCTTCCCTGTGATACTAGATCTCCCACCCTTGGCAGGAGAGACAAGTGAACCTGGATACTTATCATGGGGTGGGGGCTGCTTGCACATTGTAAATGTTTGGTACAGGCTTGCCGTCTACCCGCCAGATCCCAGGACTATCCCCACCTGGGGCTATGAAAGCCCATAATGTCCTCACCGAATGTCACCTATCCTCTCTAGGGCGTTGTCGTCCCTGTTTGAGAGCCCCTGCTCTAAAATAGACCATGTAGTAGGAAAATGCTGCTTTCAATCCATCACGCTGCTCGAGGTTATAAGATTCTGAGATGCTGATGTTTTTAAAAAGTTTCTAGAGATGCTGTTTGATTGATCTTAGAATGTTAATCCTACCATGGATGAAAAAAATTACATTGGTATTTTTCTATCTCCTCACATAGCCGCATACCCTTGATGTTTTATGGGGATGAGCCTGTACTGTCACCTAATTATAATGACTCCTTTTATGTGTCTTCAGATGAGGTTGTGATAAGAGAAAAACAAAACAAGAGGGCACAGATCACTGCAGAAGTAACTCACGATAGGGCGCTGTAATTATCTGCTGATTTTCCATCTCAGGTGTATGATACTGACCTCATATGCCATTATTTCTGCTAGTTTCTTGAGTTTCTTAAGATGAAAACAAAAACCAATTTTTTTATGGCTGCACCTGCAACGTATGGAAGTTCGCAGGCTAGGGAGTTGGAGCTGCAGCTGCCGGCCTCCACCACAGCCACACCCGATCCTAGCCACATCTGTGACCTACACTGCAGCTTGTAGCAATGCCAGATCCTTAACCCATTGAGCAAAGCCAGGGATCGAACCTGCGTCTTCATGGATACTAGTTGGGTTCATTACCACTGAGCCACAACAGGAAATCCCAGATGAAAATATTTTTAATTTGCTTTTATCTAAATAGATGAATAGGGGAGTAGAAAATATATGTTAATAGTGGACTCTACTTACCTACCTGTCAATTTATATATTAATCGTGGAATATGGGGAGACCAGACACTAAACGTCTAAGCTCCACCCTAAGGTGATGAGAAATACTGACACAAGGAAAAACTGAAATCAAGTTAGAAGAACACCTTCTAGCTTTGTATCTGCAGGAACAATGATCTTAGAGCAGAAACGAGCTGGTCGTCTGGACCAGAATGGCCAAGATAGAGGTGGAAGGAGCCATGGAAGAGCCAATGGGGAAGGCAATCTGAAAGGTGTTCTTGACTGACTTAGGGTTTGGGGAAGGGAGTCAAAAGGTAGCTCGACCCTCCCCTTCATTTCTGACTCGATCTCCTCCCGGCGTGGGGAACACTTACTCAAGATGGAAAACACTGGACCTTTGTAACAGATACAAGTAGAGGTTTGCAAAAGAGTGAAACGAGTCTAAACTCCCATCTGAACTGAGATTTAAAGAGCATTCTTGGAGTTCCCCTGGTGGCTCAGCAAACATGAACCCAACTAGGATCCATAAGGATGCAGGTTCTCTATCCCTGGCCTCACTCAGTGGGTTCAGGATGCGTTGTTGCCGTGAGCTGTGGTGTAGGTCACAGGTGTGACTCAGATCCCACGTTGCTGTGGTTTAAGCTGGTAGCTGCAGCTCTGATTCGACCCCGAGCTGGAACCTCCCATATGCTGCGGGTAAGCCCTAAAAAGACAAAAAATAAAAATAAATAAAATAAGGAGCATTCTCTTCTACTAGGTGCAACCTCAGGGGTTATGATTTCGAAAGCTCTTGCCTTCAGGGTGAGCGTCCTAAGACTAATGCTTGGTGGACAGTATTACCCAAGGAATAAGGATTTAAATGTGAGGACATCAATAATTAATGCATGTGTGACACATAAGGTAAATACATAGTATAAAAATCTTTAAATTTTTCATTTTCCTTTTATTAGAGTACAGTTAATAGTGTTGTATCATTTTCTGTACAGCAAAGTGACCCAGCTATGCATATACATACATTCCCTTTCTCATATTATCTTCCATCATATTCTATCCCAAGAGACTGGATAGAGTTCCCTGTGCCATACAGCAGGACCTCATGGCTTATCCATTCTCAATGCCATAGTTTGCATCTACTGACGCCAAAGTCCCTGTTCCCTTGGCAACCACAAGTCTGTTGTCTATGTCTGCGCGTCTGTTTCTGTTTTGTAAACCGGAATGAGAAGCATTTGAAAGGAAACTCCAAAAAGTGCTTGTGATTTAGGGGCCTTGGCAAAATTTCACAACTGTACAATGTTCCCTTTGGGACAAGCATCCTCTGACGGCAAATCATTACTCAGTAGCAATATTTTAAGTAAGATAATATCAACAAGACATGTTGTGCATGTAGCAAATAATGCCACTATATATTAATGTTACATAATAAATGATAATTTATTGTGTATGATAATATGAATGATAATAATTTAAAGGGTAGTATTTAAGGGGAGGTAACAGTTAAGAGGAAATCGTAAACTTGGTACAGAAACATACATGTGTGGGATTGCCTAAATTTTTTTTTTGGTTATGTTTTGGTTCTTATTTATGCACAAGAGTAATTTTGAACTCTGTTATGATTCTGTTTGAAAGAGTTCTTTGAATAAGCATAACATTTCTGAAGATTACGAAGCAGTGATTAATTTGATGTTTAATTGGGAGAGTTGTGTTTTTTTTTCTCTTTTTCCTCATGGGCACCCAAAACAATGACATATCTTAAGATTGCATTATAGCTATATTTAACCATGTTAATTCTCCACTGGATACTAGAACTTTAAAATAGTTATATTGTTATAAATATTCTCAAAAGAATTCATATTGTTTTTTACTACATAGTTCTTCTTGTCTACCAAATGACCTTCTTTTCTTGTTTTTTTTTTTTTTATAAGATTTTTATTTTTTTTTTCCATTGTAGTTGATTGACAGTGTTCAGGGTTGCCTGCATTTTGCTGGAGTGTGACTGTATTTTTGAGGATACAACAACACTGAATGCAAGTTTGAAGGCTGAAAAATTGGAAATGAGATAAAGGAGATAGAGCAAATTTTTGGTTGAAGTGGGAGCGATTCACTGCAGTGGTCCGATGATAAAGCCCCACAGCATCACTCTCCATCCCTGACACCCTGAGATGGGCGCCATGGGTTACTTTCATTGTCTCTCATGAGATAGACCCCAATGCCATGTGACATAAATGGGGTCATGCTGTGAACATTTTAAGAAGGAGCAGTTCCCTCCATGGTATTCTTGGAGGAAACAGTTTATGTGCTTTCTATCAGCAACGCATTCTGATGACAAGCAAAAGATGGCTTAGTCATCTTATTTTCATGTAATCTCGTGTCTCTTTCCTGCAAACACAGAGACGCCAAGGCTGCAGACATGCACGTGTGGCTTTCTAGGTACTAGACGCAGAGTAGGGCAGGGAGTTGGGTCCTTAAACAGATCGAGACTGTTCTGAGGCTGAGAGCCTGATGCGGCTAGGTCTTGCGTTACACGTTGTGTGATGAGTTTGTGTAGGAAGAATTGTGGGGACGGGCAGGGGCTTCTCCCTGTGTTATCTTCTCAGATTGGGTGGCTGAATCCTGTATGGATAAACTCGTGGAAAAAAAAAAAAGAGCGTGGTGGAAAGAACAGAGAGCAAGCAGACAAAAAGAGGGGGGCCAGTTCCCATGCTGGCCATGAGCCAAACCAGGGTGGTACGTAATTCCTGGCAGGAAGAGGCTGGGGGGGTCCTGAGTGGGAAAGGTAGGTTTGGTTCAGATGGTACACGCCCTTTCCCATCTTCCAAGGTCATAATCTTCTTCCTCTCAGAAGTGAGGAAATGAAGGTAGCCGAAGCCGCCTAGATTTCAAGTGAATGTTTCCTGGACTTCACGGTGATTGCAAATGCTCCTCTTTATTTCAAAAATCTGGGGCCACTGCTGGGTAGATGCTTTACATGCTTTAATTTTGTAAACTTCTGTCTCTTCAGTTTATTCCTCCTAGAACGAAATAATTTAAACCTGGGAACCTGATGGGTTCTTAAGAAGCATCCAAAGAGACCTCAGGGCACTGTCCAGCCTGTTACCAAAACAATGACTTATTTTTACGCTGAATCCCGACCATCTCTGAGCACTGCCATCCCTTGGGTGCTAATGCTGCAATAATTGTAATGATCAAGAGGGTTGCGTTGTGTGGCTCGTTGGCGATAAATTGGAATCTCCTTTCCTCCACTGAGGCTGTAGGCATGAACTGAAAGTTAAAATACGTGAAAAATGATTTCCATCTTTGGAGAAATGATTGTGAAGATATGTTTTCCTAGAAAACTTTTAAAAATGTTAAATAGTTGGGCTTTCCTTCATTTCACATAAAAATTCGCAATTCAGATGGTGTGCCCCTGGTACTTTATTCTCAAAAGATTTTGAGGCGTTCCTGCTATGGTGCAGTGGATTAGGAATCTGACTGCAGCCTCTGAGGTTGCTGCCAAAGTGTGGGTTCAGTCCCCGGCCTGGAGCAGTGAGTTAAGCTGTCTGGTGGTAGGTGTTATCTGCGGCTTGGATTCAATCCCTGGCCCAGGAATTTTCATATGCCACAACACTGTACATCAATTCCATGTTAAAAAAAAAAGTCTAATGTTAAAAAGATACATATGAAAGAGTAGATTTGGTGTTTGTGTGGAAACAGTAGAAAATAGTTTTTTCCTTTCCAGGTGTGGCCATGAAAAAAAAAAACTTTGAAAAAATAGTGATTTTAATACCACATATAATCAGAACCCTCTTGTCCTTGATGAAAAAAGTAGTGGCAGAGTTCCCTGGTGGCTCAGGGAGTTAAGGATCTGGCGTTGTCACTACAGCAGCTCAGGTTGCTGCTGTGGCCTGTGTTCAATCCCTGGCCCAGGAACAACATGCTGCAGGTGTAGCCGCCGCCCCCCCAAAAAAAGAAGTTGAAATAGTTGAGAAGCACTTCTTCATACTTCATTTTCGTTCATTCATTCTTACGTCACAACAGTTTTTACAGTTAAATTTTTCTTTCACTGTTAAGTGTACCCAGATGTCAATGATGATACATATTCATTTTCTCCATTATTTCATGTCAATGATCCTCTCTTACATTTGTGAAGAGATGTGTTCATTAATTTAAAATATCTGTGTGAACCTGACGTTATAGATACATTTTTAAATTGTCATCAAACATGTTCACCACTCAACACCATCTATTGTTACGTTGGTGAGAAAGCTACAGATACTGCATGGCAGAAATTGGCACAACACTATAAATCAATGATACGTTAAAAAAATTTTTTTTAATGTTAAAAAGCTACATATGAAACAGTAGATTTGGTGTTTGCATGGAAACCGTAGAAGAGAGTTTTTTCCCTTTCTAGGTTTAATCCCTAAGCATCCTTGCTGAAGGATTGAACCCCTCTTTCCTCACCTAATTGTGTAAAACACTTCTGTTCTTAAAATGGCAATAGGGGGATGTCCGTGGTTTATATTATCTAAGACCCTATTAGGAGTTGATGCCCTTTTTAGTGCAAGTAAGTCACAGGAAATCCTGCAGTACGTTTCTGAATCAAAGCAGAGGAGAGCAAGCTCCCCCGCACGGTGCAGGAGGTATGTCTTTTGTCCCCTCAGATGGAAAACTGT
This sequence comes from Phacochoerus africanus, assembly GCF_016906955.1. NCBI lineage: Eukaryota > Metazoa > Chordata > Mammalia > Artiodactyla > Suidae > Phacochoerus > Phacochoerus africanus. Next base: position 4,982,771 of record NC_062560.1, on the reverse strand, counting down.
TGGTATATTGATGGCTCATTTATGGCACCTCGAAAGCCTTATCCCAAAGCTCTAGGCACGGACCGTGAAAAATGGCTTCAGAAGGGGCTCCGGATGCAAAGTGAGGGCCCTTGCATTTTCTCTTGGTGTTTGCTGCTATTCTTCAAAAGGTCAGACGGGCCATTGAAAACGTTCCACGCATGGAGCGTGACAAATGTCACCTAGAAAATGAAACTGCTTTGGCTGGCATTTCTTGGCCCCTTTCCAAAGGGTATCGTGTTTCATGTTTCCCCTCTCATGGAGGTGGAAATGTTGGCTTGTGCAAAATGCCTGCCCCACTGTGAATTGGAGACAGGCAAATGCTCCGAGTCGGATATAGAAATAGTGGGGAGAGGAGAACAGCCCATTGAGAATAAACCGGAGATATTAAAGCACACCCAAAATAGAGAGGAATGACTTCTCAGTATTGAGACTGAAGCAATCCCTTTGAGGAGTTCCCATTGTGGCTCAGCAGGTGAAAAGCCTGACATAGACTCCATGAGGATGTGGATTCCATCCCTGGCCTCGCTCAGTGGGTTAAGGATCTGGGGTTGCTGCAAGCTGTGACGTGGGTCGCAAATACAGCTCGGATCCAGTGTTGCTGTGGCTGTGGCTGTGGCAGAGGCCTCAGCTGCAGCTTTGATTTGACAGCTAGCCAGTGAACTTCCATATGCTGCAGGTGTGGCCCTAAAAAGAAAAAAAAAAGGTAAAATGTCAAAAACTCATCAAGAGAAATGGCAAAACCATTTTATTTCTATTGCATTTGTATTTTGAAAAATGGCCAATCGATTTGGTTTGATTTGATTCCACTTCATTTTATTATATATTCGGCCTAGCTTAATGGCACAGATAAATAAATTCATTTATCTGTGGGCATGGTCAAATGAGCATTCTCAGACTTGGCCGTCTCACACGTGGGTGGATGAATTGATGGAGAATTTGGAAAGAAATGGGCTGTGATAGATGAACCGTTAAAGAGAGACTCACTTTTCTCTCCAGCGATTCTCTCTCTAGAATATATGTGCAACACGTAAGCCCCAAGTATCTTTGTCTTTGTTTGAGCTGCTGGAATAAAAATACCACTGACTGGGGGTGGGGGTTTAAACAATAGACTTTATTTCTCATCATCCTGGAGGCTGGGCATCCCAAGATTAAGGATCTGAGAAGAGCCTGATTTCTGGTTCACAAACACCATCTTATTCCTGGGTCCTTATGTGGTCGAAGACATGATGGAGCCCCCCCAAGGTGTCTCTTATAAGGGCGCTATTTCCATTCAGGAGGGGCTCCACCCTCACGAACTCATCACCTTCCAAAGGCCCCACCTCCTCACACCATCCCATTGAGGGTTAGATTGCAACACATGGATTTTGAGAAGATACGAAGATTACCGTGCACGGCATGCCTGCACCTTGATGCCCATTGCTACTGAAATGTCTCTCCTTGCGGGAATCGTAAAATGAATTATTGAGTACACTTCAGTAATGACTTTCAGGAGTTCCTGTTGTAACTCAGTGGGTAAAAGACCTGACGTTGTCTCTGTGAGGATATAGGTTTGATCCCTGGCCTTGCTCGCGGGTGAAGGATTCAGCATTGGCGTGAGCTGTGGTGTAGATCCTAGATGTGGCTTGGATCTCGTGTGGCTGTGGCTGTGGCGTAAGCCTGCAGCTCTGACTCCACCCCTGGCCCATGAACTTCCATAATATACGCTGCAGGTGCAGCCCTAAAAAGGGGGAAAAAAAGTATAAGATCCCCCAACCACACAGAAATTTGTTCCCCATTTGGCTTATACCCAGAGCTCCTTTGTCTTCTAGAATCTGGGACAGTGTTCCAACCCCTTCCTCAAAGACCAGCTCAAGGATTTCTTCCCCATTCATTACTCATCTGGTCTTTCCAGTCTAAATAGCCTCAACCAGACCTACCTCTTTTTTGGGGGCGCAGGGGCATCACATTGCTCCTTTTATTCATTTCTTATATATTTCCCACTTATGCTTTTTTCAACCTTTAAAGTATGAATTCATTATGGATAAAGACAATGTGGTATACATAATGCAATCCTACTCAGCCATAAAGAAGAAGAAAATAATGCCATTTGCAGCAACATGGATGAAACTAGAGACCCTCATACTAAGTGAAGTCAGAAAGAGAAAGACAAATACCACATGATACCACATATCTGGAATCTCATATATGGCACAAATGAACCTTTCCACAGAAAAGAAACTCATGGACTTGGAGAATATACGTGTGATTCCCAAGGGGGAGGAGGGGAGGGAGTGGGATGGACGGGGATTCTGGAGTTAATACATGCAAACCATTGCCTTTGGAATGGAGAAGCAATGAGATCCTGCTGTGTAGCACTGGGAACTATATCTAGTCACGTATGATGGAGCATGATGGAGAATAAAGTGAGAAAAAGAATGTATGTATGTTTATATGTGTGACTGGGTCCCTTTGCTGTATAGCAGAAAATTGACAAAACACTGTAAACCAACCATAATGGAAAAAATAAAAGTCACTTGAAGTAAAAATATGAATTCACTAAATAATAATCATAAGCCAGTTACATGTTAACATATGTGAACAATTTTAGGATATGTCTTTCTTTTTTGAAAATGGAGGTATACATGACATACCACATTAGATTAGTTTCAGGGGTACCACACGATGTTTTAACACATGTACATATTGCAAAACAACCACTTCGATAAGTCATCATGCATCACCCTACATAGTTGTGCCACAGCAGGGACTCCTAGCTAACAAGATTTTCAAGGACTTTTTAGACCTACTTTCAGCAACTTTCAAATGCAAAGTCCAGTATTATTAGTGATAGTTACTCTGCTCTACATTTCCATGACACTATGTTATACTTGAAATTATGTGACTTTGAACCTCGTTCACCATTTTTCCCATCCTTACTCCCAGCCGCTGGCAACAACCAGTCTGTTCTCTGGTTTTGAGTTTGTTTTTTTGTTGTTGTTGTTATTGTTTAAATTCTCCACAAAGGAGTTAATAGGGTATTTGTCTTTCTCTCTCTGACTTCACTTAGCATGGTCATCTCTAGGTCTATCCATGTGGCTGCCAGTGGCATTGTTCATTCTTTTTCAAGTCTGAGTAGTATTCCGTTGTATACACATACCACATCTTCTTTACCCATTCCTCTGTCAGTGGACATTTAGGTTTTTTCCATCTCTTAGCCGTTGTGAATAGTGCTGCTGTGAACATGGGGGTGCATGGATTGGTTCAAATTAGTTTTGTCTGGATAGATGCCCAGGTGTGGGATGGCTGAATCTTTTATTAGTTCTATGTGTAGTTTTTTAATGAGCTTCCATACTCTTTCCCAAAGTAGCCATACGCAGGTATATGATGCCTTTTCTTTCTCCCTCCGTTAATAGCTGTATTTGGGGGGGGGGGTTCCCCTGGCATGTGGAAATTCCAAGGTTAGGGACTGTACCCTCACTGCCCTTGCAACCTTCACCACTGTTTCAGCAACTCTGGATCCCTAATCCACTGCGCCACATGGGAACACTCAATAGTGCTATTTTTTTGAAATCAGAATTTTCACTTTGCCCTTCTTCTTCTAGTTCCTGGTCCCTCACCCTCACCTCATACTAAATAATGTCATTACGCTTTGACCAGTAATGGTTCCATTGCCAAACCCTTTGACGACTCCTTGGATATGGTCTTCAAATCTCACTTTTATGGGCACATGGCACTTTTGCCCAGTCCTCACTCCTTGGTTTTCATTGTTCTAGTTCTTTCCCACCATTCTGAGAGGTCCTTCACTTACTTCTCTCTTCATCCTCCCCCCTGCCCTCCCCCCCCCACCCCTGGCCACACCTCCAACATGTGGAAGTTCCTGGGTTAGAGACTGAATCCAAGCTGCAGCTGCAGCCTATGCCACAGCTGCAGCAATACCAACTATACCTTAACCTATCGGGCTGGGCCAGGGATCTAACTTGAGCTTCCATAGCAACCTGAGCTGCTGCAATCCCATTCTAAACCCACTGTACCACAGTGGGAACTCACTGTTTTCACTTTTAAATATTGGCCTCTCCCAGATTTTGTTCTCGTCCCCAATCTCTTCACATTTTATCTCCGAGGAATACATTCCACTCACGTAGCTCTGGCCAACACCCCTATGCCAGTAATTCTTTTTGAAAAAAAAATTATTATAGTTAATTTAAAAACTTTTTACCAAAGTGGGTATAGAGGGAACATTCTTTAACATAGTAAAAGGCGTTGATGACAACCCCACAGCCAATATAATACTCAATGGAGAGAAGCTGAAAGCCTTCCTGCTAAAATCTGGGCAAGACAAGGATGCCCACTCTCACCATTTTTATTCAAGGTAGCGTTAGAAATCCCAGCCACAGCAGTCAGACTTGTGGTTGATTCTTGTCTCTATCTGCAGCCCAGACCTTCAGCTTCCAGTTACAGAGTTTCCATGCTTAGTGGCTCGTAGAAGCCCCTCTGAAGATGTACAGACACTCCCAACTCAAGGTGTCCGTAGGTTGATGGATTACTTTCCCCTAAAACTTCCACTCCTTGGCATCCTCCTTTTGGTCAGTGGGACCCCACATACGAAAGGTCCAAGATAGGAACTCATTGGTATTTTCCTTCTTGCATCAACGGCTGTGGATATCCCATGGTTTCTGCCCGGGGAGGGAACCTCCAGCGGGTCTTCTCTTGCTCTGTGTGCACGGTGACCGCTCTTCTGGTCTCCCGGTTTCACTCGGAGTGGCTGCGCATGCGTCACTCCCCTTCGTCCAGTGCATCTTCCCTGCCACCCGCATAAGCATCTTCCCGTCTCTCAGAGGTGATGAACCTCTTTCCTAACCAAACATGAATCGTGACTGTCTCTCTCAGGTTTACCACGAGGGACAACCCTTGCACAAAACACAAGGATCTATAAAACAGGCGCGCCGCGTCTCCCATCCATCTGCAGGTGCGTTCTCTCCCATCTCCCCGCCTCCCCCCACCCCCCCATCTCCCCGCCTCCCCCCACCCCCATCCCGGCTCTTGCTGCTCAGAACACAGTGCACAGGTTCCTGAGCACGCCCTGCTCTCCGAGACACCCCAAGCCTTCCTTCTGACTCATGGCCCTCAAACGTTCTCCCCACTGTACCTCTGGGGATGCCTTGGTCATTTAGTCAACCTGGTGAAAAGATGCTTTTCCCCTTCATGTTTTGGAGCTGGTGGGACTCGAGAGGGAGGACAGGGAGAGAGGGTGAGAGACAGAATTTTTTTGGAGAGAAAAAGTGAAGGAGGGAAGAGCAGGGGCAGGAGGAGGAAAAGAAAAAGAGTTGATATGCTTCTGATGTGCAGCTCATTTATCTTAGATATTTCTTAGCAAATAATTTCTGCATTGATAGATATGTGAGAAAAATGACCTTTTGCCAAACATAGGCTGTTAGACGCATGAGGTCCCTTTGAGTTCCAGCCAAAAAAAGGAAGGAGGTGGACTTGTATTTCATTGGACAGTTATCACATGAACTATGTAAAATTCTTTCTTGTGGAGTGTCCATTGTGCTTCAGTGGATTAAGATCCTGACCAGTATCCATGAGGATGCAGGTTCAATGTCTTGCTTCCCTTAGGGGGTTAAGGATCCAGCATTGCCAAAGCTGTGCCTAGGTCATGGATGTGGCGCAGATCTGGTGAGGCTGTGGCTGTGGCATAGCCTGGCAGCTGCAACTCTGATTTGACCCCTAGGCTGGGAACTTCCACATGCCTGTAGGTGGGGCCCTAAGAAGCAAAAAGCAAAAAAAAAAAAAAGTATGTATTCATTCTTTGGTAAAGGGTTAGGAATTTAAGAGAATGAGACAGTAATTGCCCAGGGCTTTCTGCATCATAGCAGAGTCAAAGGAACATAGGGAGGGTCTCTTGGTTTTTCTTCTCAATCTTTGATAAAAGGGGTTCCTGGGATCACTGCTGTCCGTCAGCCGCGTAATAAAGTCAAAGTTGGAAAATAAGGTCTCACACTCTTTTCTTTCTCCTGCTTCACCTGACATTTGACTTCTCTTGGGTTTCCTATTTCAGGTTTTTGGTTTCCCATTTCTAGGGTATTGGGCTGGGGGTGGGGTTAAGGATGGAAGGGAAATACTGGCTCTAGAGGGATGGTTCTGTGTCTTGCAGACCCCCCCCCCCCGCCCCGGTCCTTTTTTTGGACCTGGATATTGTCGTTTTCCTTGAGTGCTTTGCTTCTGAAACATCTTCCAGCTTCTGTCCCCTTTCCTCTTGTTGGGCTACGTTGTCTAGCAGACCAGCCAACCAGGCACGAAGTCCTGCCCAAACATGCCTTTGCACCCTGATGCTCGAACCTTACCAACCTGGACTGATTCTGGCACCTTCCGTCACAGGAAGAGTTGCAAGTGCCTCCTGGGGTGGGAAGGTACCATTAGTCACCTCTCCATCAGGAAGTCGACTAGCTGTCTTATTTGCTGCTCTGCCCACCTTGGAGTTTGTTTTTCAAAGGGAAGAAAGATTTATGAAACTGTGATAAGCATAGTATATACAAAAAATTAGATGTAAATTTAAAGTTGAAAAGCTTTTAGAAAAGCTTTTATCCCAACAATCTAAGCTCTGAAGTATACTTAACCACATTAATTGGTGACAACCTGTTATGATTTCAGTTTCTCACATGGCTTTTTTAAACCTAAGATGAATGTTTTCATGACACTCAACAGACACCTAGTTGCATTTCAACAAAGGCAATCAGAACCAATATAACCTAGAAAAAAAGGGGAAATTGTTGCAGACAGTGTGTGTTGCTTGTGAAAATGCCTGTGTGAGTCTTTGAGAGAACGGCTATCATGCTCATAACAAGCCCACAAATAGCAAATGCTGGAGGGGGTGTGGAGCAAAGGGAGCCTTCCTGCACTGTTGGTGGGAATGTAAATTGGTACAACTGCTATGGAGAACAGTATGGAGGTTCCTCAGAAAGCTAAATGTAGAACTACCATAGGACCCAGCAATCCCACTCTTGGGCTTACATCTGGACAAAACTTTCCTTGAAAACAATACATGCACCGGTATGTTCATTGTGGCACTATTCACAAGCACCAAGAGATAAAAACAACCTAAATGTCCACTGACAGATGAATGGATTACGAAGATGTGGTCCATATACACAATGGAATACTATTCAGCCATGAAAAAGAACAAAATCATGTCATTTGCAGCAATGTGGATGGAACTAGACTCCTACTAAGTGAAGTAACTCAGAAAGAGAAAGACAAATACCATATGACATCACTTATATCTGGAATCTAATACACAGCACAGGTGAACCTTTCCACATAAAACAAACTCATGGATGTGGAGAACAGACTTGTGGTTGCCAAGGGGGAGGGAGAGGGAGTGGGATGGACTGGGAATCTGAGGTCATAGATGCAAATGATTGCCTTTGGCATGGATAAACAATGACAGCCTGCTCCTATCACGTAGGGAACTCTATCTAGTCACGTATGATGGAGCAGGATGGAGGATAATGTGAGAAAAAGCATGTATGCATGTGTGACTGGGTCCCTTTGCTGTACAGTAGAAAATTGACAGGACGCTATAAACCAACTATAATGGAAAAAACAAAAATCATTAAAAAAAAAAAAGAGGGATGCGAATCTGTGCACCCCTGCTGTGGAGTGTGGCGTCCACCAGCCCCAGATGCTGTGATCTAAACCTCATCACAAAGCTGTGGGTCCTACCTCGAGACGGATGCACGGGTGGTCGCCAGGAACGTGGATGGAACTAGACTCCACCGAGATGGAAGCATCAGGGACAAGCGTCCGGTCTGAAATCATTGCCTGAGACCTCTGCCTGTTACTGTCTCCCCCACAGCCGCTTTCTCGGACCGTGAGATTGGAGACACTCAGACAATTGTTGATCAAGGCGCTGCTATTACATTTGCTACTCTGACCTTCTATCAACTGGGTCAATTTGTTTTCTGAAGAAAGGCGCCCTGGCGGTTATTTTCCTAGGGAGGGCTTCCGGGCTAAATATATTCCTCCTGAATAATAGAGTTTGCTTTTTTAGTCGCTATGGCCTGAATGGCTGTCCTTACACAACCCGATCCCTCGAGAGGCGTTTACATCAGAAGAGAACGAGGTGCTGCTTTTAGGTATCTGTTATTATCATAAAAGCATAGTTGACGTACAATATGACGGCAGTTTCAGGTGTGCACCATAGGGATGTGTTGTTCGTTCTTTTTTCTTTTTTTCTTTTTAGGGCTGCATCTGAGGCAAATGAAAGTTCCCAGGCCAGGGGCTGAATCAGACCTGCAGCTGCTGACCTACACCCCAGCCACGGCAACGTGGGATCCAAGCCTCGACTGCGACCCACCCACACCACAGCTCACTGCCATGCTGGATCCTTAACCCACGGAGCGAGGCCAGGGATCAAACCCTCATCCTCATAGATACTAGTTGGTTTCGATACTGCTGAGCCACAACGGGAGCTTGTAGGATTTGATATTTGTTATAGGTCGTGCCCCGTACAAGTTTCTTACTATATTATTGCCCATATTTCCTGTGCTGTCAGTTTTATCCCTGTGATGTATTTATTTTCTTTCTGGGTAGTATCCCTCTTAGCCCTATCACTGAAATCTCCGATTTCCACTTGTCCTAAAAGTCTGATTCCACGTACCTTTTGTATATTAGCTTTCCATCAAGCTTTAGGTAATTTTGCATCTTTGGAATGCTGTGTTCTCAGCAAAGAGCCTTGGATCCCTGGGGCAGGGGGCACGGTCTGAGAAAGCTCTCTAACCTTTATGGCATGCCTGTGAGGATACATTTTCCTTTGAAAGGATTCTTTCCGCAAAGACATCTGTGACCCAAAAAAGGTGAAGCATCTTGGACTAGGGTTCTGAAGGGCAGGAGCACTCACTTGCACCATGAGAATTCCTTTTTAGTACATGTGAGATTGAAGCCCATGGCATTGACCTTGGCTTGGAGCTGCACCTGCCCCATGTGTCATGGTCACAGAACTCAGAGTGTAGTTTGCATACGTTCGCATGATCTCCCCTCTTCAGCAAGGCTCTCAAAAAGACACAGGATCTATCTGCCCCCTTCAATGCTTTGTAGACAAGGTAGCCTGCAACAGAAAGCTCCTTTTCCTGACATTTGAATCAGATGGAGCTTCTTTGAAATCTCACTTCTGTGATCCCTGGTAAACTCAGGCAACTCTCTGGAAAGCTAAGAAGACCTCATAAGATTGGGGTAAGTGTTCCTTGATGCTCTGGATTTTGCAGTGTATATTCCTTTGGGGGAGTTCCCTGGTGGCTCAGCTGATTCAGGACCTGGCTTTGTCACTGCTGTGGCTTTGGTTCTTGCTGTGGTGCAGGTTCGACCCCAGGCCCAAGAACTTCCACAGGCTGTCGTCCAAAATAAAGACAGAAGTTCCTTTTGGGTGACAAAGCAGACCTGGAAGATGATCTGGTGCTCTCCTTGGTACTGTAAATGCACAGTGCAGCTCACATGGATTGTTTACCAAGTGCCAGATACAAAGGGTTTTAGGTTATACACTCTCATAGGAAACAAGGTTTTATTTTGTTTCTATTTTGGTTGATTTTCTCTTTTGATGGCTGCCCCTGTGGCATATGGAAGTTCCCAGGCTAAGGGTTGAGTTGGAGCTGCAGGTGCAACCTACACCACACCAGATATGAGCCGCATCTGTGACCTATGCTGCAGCTTGCAGTAACGCCGGATCCTTAACCCAATGAGCAAGGCCAAGGATTGAACCCGCATCCTCAAGGACACTCTCTCTGGTACCTAGCCCGTTAAGGCATGATGGAACTCCTACAAGTGTTTATTTAACTCCTATGTGCCCAGTGCTGAAGACAGACCCATCATTAGCACAGACTACTCCCTGCCACCAAGGTGTGCAAATGAACTTGAAAAGACGTGGTCAGGTGGAGTTAAGAGGCTGTTATGATCATTAAAGCTGGATGGAGCACCACAGTGCTTGAGGCAGAGCTCGATCAAATCGGGTGGTGATGCTGCCTGTGCTGGGTGGCACTTGAGTTGACAAAGTCAGCCTTCTCTGAACTTTCATAATCGGGCCAGAAGGTGATATCATTGATTAACTCCAGTGGATAGCAATGGAAACAGAGAATTAGGGCAAGGAAATACCTCTGCAGTCTTCAGATAAGGAATGGGACAAACAGCTGGACTCTTCAGCTACTGTGCATGTACTGTTACCATCATGCCATCCACCAGCTGAAAAGAACAAAGCACCTCTCAGTTCTTTATGAGGACATGCCCACCATTGAACTATCTCCTTCAGTTGCCCTCAAACATTAGTAAGGGAGCAGTAGAAAAATCCTTCTGCACAGTTTCAGTATAATTTAAAAAGTCTCCGTGCTCTGTTTATAGTTGGCTATGAATTAGAAAGTGGTGGATCTTGTCTCAGTGGCTGGGATCCTTGGGACGGGTACCTTGTGTTGAGCATATAGTGTTGCTATGCTGAGTAGTCATGGAAACAACACTGGCCCTTCATCCCCCATCACTTGTTGGCAACGATGGACATGCTCAGTAAGGAGATGCTAGAAGTCACAGAGAACAGTCACGGAGTCATGACTTTCTCTCCCTAGATGAGGAGGAAAAGGATAAACGGTTACACGAATCTCTGAAGAACAGAATCTCATGGGCAGAAGACCTAAATAGACATTTCTCCAAAGAAGACATCCAGGCAGCCAACAGTCACATGAAAAAGTGCTCATCATCACTAGTTATTAGAGAAATGCGAATCAAAACTACAGTGAGGTACCACCTCATACCAATCAGAACGGCCATCACTAAAAAGTCTACAAATAACAAATGCCGGAGAAGGTGTAGAGAAAAGAGAACCCTCCTACACTGTTGGTGGGAGTGTTAATTGGCACAGACATTATGGAAAATAGTGTGGACTTTCCTCAAAACACTAAATATGGAACTACCATATCATCCTTCAATCCCACTCCTGGGCTTAGATCCAGAAAAAAATGGAAACTCTAATTCGAAAAGGTATAGGCACCGCAATGTTTGCTGCAGCACTGTTCACAACAGCCAAGATATGGAGGCAACCTAAATGCCCATCGACAGATGAATGGATAAAGAAGATGTGGTATATATACACAATGGAATACTATGTAGCCATGAAAAATAATAAAATGATGCCTTTTGCAGCACACGGGTGGACCCAGAGATTCTCATAGTAAGTGAGGTAAGTCAGACAGAAGAAGACAAATATCCTATGATATTGCTTATATGTGGAATCTAAAATATGCCACGAACGTACTTTTAGACAGAAACAGATCCTCAGACATTGAGAACAGACTTGTGGTTGCCAAGTGTAGGGTGGATTGGGACTTTGGGATGAGCAGATGCAAACTACTATATACAGGATGGATAAACAACAAGGTCCTACTGTGCAGCACAGGGAACTATATTCAATATCTTGCAATAAACCATCATGGAAAAGAATCTGAAAAAAAGGAGTTCCCCCATTGTAGCTCAGTGGTAACAGGCCTGACTAGGATCCGTGAGAACATGGGTTTGCTCCCTGGCCTCGCCCAGTGGGTCAAGGATCCAGCATTGCTGTGAGCTGTGGTGTAGGTCACAGATGTGGCTCAGATCCTGGGTTGCTGTGGCTGTGGCATAGACGTGAAGCTACAGCTCTGATTCGACACCTAGCCTGGGAACTTCCATATGCTGCAGGTGCAACCCTAAAAAGACAAAGAAGGCATCTGAATAATAATAATTACATAATTATTTTATATATATCTATATGTATTATACATATAGATATATATACCTGAATCACTGTGCTCTACAGCATAAACTAATACAGTATTGTAAACCAACTCTACTCCAATATAAAAAAGAGGAAAACTGTTAAAAAACAGAATTTCAGATTGATGAGATCCACGAGGGAGCTAAGAACTGTGCGAGTAACTTTTGTGGGTGACAAGGATACATAAGATTGTGTGAGTAGGGAAGGTGCCTGGGAGAATGAGGAATCTAGGGTGGTAGCAGCCAAAGATGACCAAAAAAAATAGCAATGCAGAAAGCAGGATACATGTATCTCAGACAGAGATTCTGGGCTACGCATATGTCTTTCGACCACACCTGGCAAGTTTGCTGAAAGTTAATAACTGTCGTGGGAGGTGTTCAGAGCCGTGCTCCAGGGAATCCAGCTTTCTCTGTGGCTGGAGGGATTGGAAAAGCTGCATTGCTGTAAATCCCATTTGCAGTTCCCAAAGCTGACCTAAGGCCAAGACCCTTAAGAGCATCTCATCATTTGCCAAAGAAAAATGCACTGAACTTGGCCAAGAAGAAGTGTCTTCCTCCAAGTTTTTTTCAGACACCAAACTTCCGTAAATTTTTTTTATGGCCACACCCACAGCATGTGGAAGTTCCTGGGCCAGGGTTTGAATCTGAACCCTAGTTGCCATCTAAACCACAGCTATGGCAACAGTGCGACCTGACCCACTGCACCGGGCAGGAATTGAACCAGCACCTCTGCAGCAACCCAAGCCACTGCAGTCAGATTCTTGGCCCATTGCGGGAACTCCCCATCCTTTTGTATTAATTTCCGTTTTGGTTGCATTGATAAGTGGCTCCATGTTTCTGAAACAGGAAGAAGGTAGATGAAAGGGAAAAAAAAAATAAAGGGCTTGAAAAAATTAATGCTGGGGAAAAAAAGTTGATTAGACCCCCCTTTAAGAAGAAACAAGGTGATGTTGGTATATAAAACTGTAAAATTTCAGAATGTAGTAATATCGAAGCTAAAGCGACTTATGAAGTAAAATCACATAAAATATATTTGAACCGCATGATTTAACTTCCTCTCTTCGCGGTAGTTAGCAAAATTCGAACGTACACATTTTCAAACACACACCTGGGCAAATGTCAGGCCTGGCAGTTGGTATATCGCATTTTAGGTGTACAATGTAGGTGGGTGTGAAAGGGAAAAGCTAAAAATTGATACATTTAGACTTTGGAAGAAAGAACATATGGGGAGTAAGAAAATGGTCTTTAGGATTTTGTTCTTTTAGGGTCTGATCAAAATGGATGCTGAAAAGAGTCCATTCATCCTCGTTGGCGTCCATTCCAAGCCACTGTCTGAGATGCAGCAGCGTACGGAACCAACGACTCATAGCCACATGAACATCCTCTGTCCTCATCTTCCTGGGTTGAGATGAGAGAGGCCCATGGGTGGTTCGTCTCATTAATTGGTATCTTATTTCAGTGGTGAAATAATGAGCGTGGTTGAATCCACCTACATGTTCATTGGGCTCTTTTTCAAATTGCATGGCTGACTATTTTGGATGAAAAAGTGTTACCTGGAAGTCATCTGGGAGTTGAAGAGAAGCTCCAGCTCTGGCCCCAGAGCATTGAGTTCATTGTTGATCAGCCAAGCTTCACTGCTAAGAAATGAGCAAAACCGGACCATTTTACACACATAAGACATTGGTTTCTAAAATGCAAAAGCAAGGCACGAGAACCATCCAAAAAAAAAGGCCTAATTCAATCAAGAACTATTCCTAAATGATAATGCCTTAAGCCCCCTTTTGCAGGTGTGGCTAATTTTTTTTTTGTCTTTTTAGGGCTGTACCTGCAGCATATGGTAGATTCCCAGGCTGGGGGTTGAATGGGAGCTATAGCCTTTGGCCTATGCCACAGCCACAGCAGTGCCAGATCTGTGCCACATCAACCTGCACCACAGCTCACAGCACCACGGGATCCTTATCCCACTGAGCAAGGCCAGGGATGGAACCTGCAACCTCATGGTTCCTAGTCATATTTGTTTCTGCTGCGCCATGATGGGAACTCCTTTGGCTGATTTTTGATAGGGTTGATCTGAGACCAGTTTATGGGGCCCTGTATCAAGCTGTTTTCATCGCACTGTATTTACATAGTAAGAGACTTAAGAGGTAAATGGTGACTTCCCATTGCAAGAGTTTATAATGGGTTAGCAAGGGCTGTTCCATCTTTCCGCAGACACTGATGCTTAGCCATCGCTCTCATGTGTGGTTCAGGTATCATGGTACCCTACCGGGACTGAGAGTTCTACAAAGCTTTTGCAGGTGGAGCTGGTGTGTCTTGGAGACTGATTCTGATAACAGGGATTGAGAGGGCAAACAGGAACTCTGTCTAGCTTGAGGGACCAGTCCATGAAGGAATGAAAACCACAGGACTTGAAGACTGCTATTCACATGACCTTAATACTTTCCTCTCCATGCTTTTCTCTTCCTTCTCTATGATGGCCACGTTTCCCTCTCTGGAACCTCTCTCTTCCATGACTCCCCTAGAGTTATCTTTAAAAACGCGAATGTGGTCATCTTTCTTTCCTGCTGCCATCACTTTAGTAGATTCCTGCTCTTGAGAGCATCAAATTCCATGTCCATCTCTGGTGAGCAAGTCAGGGAAGACCAGGTCAGCATCCCACTAGACCTCGTCCCCCATCCTTCAAGATTCTTAATGGATGCAACCTTGTGTGCAAAGCCTTCTGTGTCCGCGTTGGTCAGGGGTGGCCCTGTCAACTCAAGGGCGTCTTTTACAGTACTTTTCAAAGACATGGCATTTGTGTTGCATCCCTTGATTCTATGAGACTCATGCCTGGGCCAGTGTGGGCTGCTGAGTGTGCCCATCCTGTGCCTGGCAGGCAGCATGCTCCCTGGAAATGTTTAGCTCCTGGAACTCCCTGTGCAATCGCACTTTTTCCTGAGCATCTTTCTTCTGCCTTTTCCCATGGATGCCACATGAATCATTAGGACTAAGAACTCGGTTGTCCTAGAGAGCTAGGTTTCATGGTGTCTTCTTGATTTCACAGCTTTCTTCTGCACGGTCAAGGAGCTGTTACCTTCCTCTCTCTGAGTCTCAGTTTCTTCATCTGTATCTTTCTGATAGTTAATGCTCTCTGTTGCCATTGCTATGATGATTGGATGACTCAGACATGCAGAGCGTCTGCAGTAAAATGCTTCAGGTCTTTTACTCTTGCATGAGAATCGAACCATCCTTGGACTGTCTAGATCTGTTGACTCTTCAACCAGGGGAAGCCCATGGCAATGATGATCTTGGCCAGTCGGCTCACCGAGAAGATGATCACCATTTTGGTAAGTGGCATCTGAACTGGGAAAAACCATCAAGAATGAAAAGAATCCACAGTGGATGCCCCAACTTTGGACTTCCCTGAGGGCAGTGCCTTTTGTAACTGTCATGTTCCCTATGGGGACCATGGAAGGTCTGCTTATGGGGTATTTGTCGGGTGATGCTGGCTCCTGAGAAGCCTGGGATTTTTACGCTAGGAAGATGTCCATCCTTCATGAACGTGAACCCTATTGAGATCTTGTCCTTTTTGCATCTGGGTTGTGCCCATCAGCTTCTTGTCCTGCATCCTTCTATGTTGGCTGGCCCCTGGTGACCTTTGATGGTCTTGTGATCTTGGATGTTCAGTTGAACCCAAGAAGACCTTCAGTGGGTGTGAAAGAACGGATCAGAGTCCTTGTCACAGAATACTGGCTTAACCATTAATTTCCTCCCCAATGCCTCTTCCATGCTGGGGAAATGCTTTTGTGCCTCCCTCCTCAGGAACCCTAGTTCCCCTCGTTAGTTCCTCTAAAACCCAGTTCAACCTTGATCTCTTGTAATAGTCTTTGTTAATCTTCTCTCTCTACATATTTGAAAATGTTTTACACTGTCTCTTCATTTCACTCTTCCCTAGTTGATGTGGCACCTTCTTATAGCTTGTCCAATACCGGCTCCCCATTCTTATCACCCTGATGTATTTTTCTCCTCTGCTGCATCATCTGCTCCAGGAGGGTAGCACTCTTCCTCTAACCATCTTTCTTCTTCAAAGCCTAAGATACTGTGACGCCACAATAAATTCTCTTTCATGAGCCTCCCTCCACGTTTCTTTGTACACAGTGACACAAATGAGGCAAAGCTGGCATACATCCTCTGGGTGAAATTTCACCACTGGGAACAATGCTGAAATCCACTGCAAATTGTACATCTGACTCTCATTAATCCTGATTTTAAAATATATGAGCCCAGTGCTATCATGGTCATTCTATGTGCTGTGCTAATTCATTCCACCAGCAAATATTTATTGAAGTTCCACATCTGTACAGAGCAGCGCCATGGGTGTCACAGGGCGGGGGGATATAAAAATGTCAATTTCTGCTGCAAGAGAAATAACATAGAGACATCATAAACGCTCAGACAAAAAAGGGGATGGTTCTGGGCCCATGCTGTGGGGCTACAGAGGACGCTTAATGCTGTTTAGATTGCAGCACCAGGAAAGCAGTCCCCAAAAGGTGCCATTTTAATTGGTTTCTAACAGAATTCTGGGGGAGCAGCAGAATAAGAAAGTGTGACCCATAATTTGGGAAGAACAGGGTTCTTTATTACCTAATGCAGAGTTTTCTCCAGGATAGAGCAGAAGATGAACCTCGGGTGAGCCTTGGGAATGACCTAGAGTGCAGGGAGTTTAAGAGTCAAGAGTTGGCGAGTCATTTGGGGTGTGGGTATGTCTGACCCTAGTTTCTGGAGAGATGTGTGTTGCAGCTCTGAGTCGTGTGGACAGAAGTGGAGGAGGGGATGTTGGAGATATCACTTTAGAGTCTTAGGGGGGACGTTTGGGGAAGGGTGAAGTGTGATGAGCAAGGGGGAACAAGGCAGGTGGGGAGGGAGAGAGGAGGAAAAACAGAAAGATGACTCAAAAGGTCACGTCCTCACTGTCACAGCAAAGGAGAGGGAGGGGTGGTGGCCAGTGTTGAGGGGAGATGGATCTGCACACACAGGTCAAGAGGAGCGTCTCGGATGAGCAGATAACTGGATGCAAGTCATAAAGGCACCTTGCTGGCTGGAAAAATGGAGGCATTCCCTAAGAATGGAACACTTGTAGGGCTCCTCTTCTCAGTTCAGAATCTCACACCTGGGAGGTTCCATCGTGGCTCAGTGGTTAGCAAACCCAACTAGCATCCATGAGGATGCAGGTTTGATCCCTGGCCTCGCTCAGTGGGTTAAGGATCCGGTGTTGCCATGAGCTGTGGTGTAGGTTGCAGACGTGACCTCAGATCCTGTGTTGCTATAGCTGTGGCATAGGCCAGCGGCTACAGTTCCGATTGGACCCGTAGCCTGGGAACCTCCATATGCCACGGAGGTCTAAAAAGACCAAAAAAAAGAAAAAAAAAACACCTCACACCCGCTGTCTTAAATAGTTCTTTTTTATCCCTTTCCTTTTCTTTCTCTCTTCATTTCTTATTTCTTTTCTTTTCTTTTCTTTTTAGGGCCACAGCTACAGCATATGGAAATTTCCAGGCTAGGGATTGAGTCAGAGCTGTAGGTGCCAGACTACACCACAGCCACAGCAATGTGGGATCTGAGCCCCATTTGCAGCCTACACCACAGCTCACAGCAACACCAGATCCTTAACCCACCGAGTGAGGCCAGGGATCCAACCTGCATCCTCATGCATGCCAGTTGGGTTTGTTGTCAGGGAGCCACAGAGGGAACTCCAGGTTCCATTTATTTTCGAAGGAAAAGCAAAAAGCCCAGCTAAAGATAAAGACCCCTGACATCTAGATTCTTCAGGCAGCCACACATCCCTCACACATCAGGGAAATCTCTTTCCAGCTTTCTCTTGAAGTCCCTGAAAGTGAGAGGACACCGCTGCCCTCCACACCATCTCATGGACCCCACCCTGTCTCAGCTCATGGGGCAAAGAAAAGAAAGGACCTGAGTTTGCCATGGATCCTTCGTAGCCACTTGGTTAGTCTTTGGCCCTCCATGGTGCCGAACTGATCATGCCAGCATCACGTTGACAAGCCAGATCTTAGATTGCTCCAAAGGCTTGCTGGCTGCTGCCTTTAGGCTTTTCAGCAGCCAGGCTAGTCTCTTTCAAAGCCCTCTCCACATATCTTCATCCATGATACTGGGCAGGAGGTCCTGTTCTCCCTGTTAAAATTCACATCTTGCTCATGACAGAGTGAGGGCAGGATTTCAAAGAATCCTCAGGTACTTCTCCGGCCCCATAAAGCACTCGGTGCCTCTAAGTGACGGCATCCTATATCACAGGGTTTCCAGGGGGATGCTGGCTGTGCCCACCCTTAGGAGAATAGCCATCTGTTTGCAGCTTCCCTCTCACCCCTCATCCCGTGCACCACCATGGGAAGAAGAACAGAACTGCAGACCTGTCACTTGGCTCCATCCTTAGTGTATGCCTTCCGCATGGTCAGACCAACGCTCCTGTTGGACAACTTGAGCTTCAGTGCTCTTAGCGTTTGTTCTGGAAGCACATTCGACTCTTGTTATAAAGGCTTCACATTGAAGCGAGGCTGCAGTGGATGTAGTTTCCCTTCCTATCACCACCAGTGATTCAGAACATAGAAATCATCCAAAAAGACCTTGAGAACCAATGCTTGGCTATGATTCTTACCTTCTCAGCTGTCATGAAAACACCATGCTGGGGTTCCCGTGGTGCCTCTGTGGTTAATGAACCCAACTAGTATCCCTGAGGATGCAGGTTCGATCCCTGGCCTCGTTCAGTGGGTTAAGGATCTGGTGTGACCATGAGCTGTAGTAGAAGTCACAGACGTGGCTCAGATCTGGTGTGGCTGTGGCTGTGGTGTAGACTGGAAGCTGCAACTCCGATGTGACCTCTAGCCTGGGAACTTCCCTATGCCACAGGTGCGGTCTTAAAAAGACAAAAACAGAGAGACAGGAAGACAGGATGCCTTTGTTCCTCAGTAGTTTCCTACTCTCTCCTGCAAAGGTTTCACATGAGCTCAGTTGAAAATGCTGTTCCTTAAGAAGACATTGTGGGATTTTCTATCAAAGAAACAGCTTCCTGGTCCAGGAAGCTTTTGGGAAATCTGTACTGAGTGAAAAGAAAAATACTATGAAAATATGTTGTATGAACGTTTGGGAAAGAGCTGGATTTTCAGTAAAGCCAGCAGGTGTGTTAGTTTGTTTGGCCATGCCTGCAGCATGCAGAAGTTCCCGGGCCAGGGATGGAACCCACTCCACAGCAGGGACAAAGCCAAATCCTTAACTGCTCTGCTACCAGAGAACTTGAAGCTAGCAGTTTTAATACTTAAACGTGCATTTCTAAACTCTTTCGTATGCCTCTTTTAAGGGTTGTATTCATTTTTGTTTGTTGATGGTCCTATTGTTTTTGCTGTGTCCTGGTCTTGCGAATCTGAAAACATGTCAAGAATATGGGTGTTGCCTTATTTTAACACAGCCTGTGGTATCAGACACCTAGGGAAAACATTTCATGAGTAGTTTGAGTGAGTGGATAAATTTAGTGTCTTTTTGTTGTGTGAAGTTCCTATGGCTTTCATTCCTACATGATTGTTTTCCATCAGTGGAAACGAATTCTAGCCCATGGTCTCAGGGATCTTATGAAGGCATCCAGAAAGTTTTCCTCCCTTTTGCATTTCATTATGAATAAAATTCTTAGAAAGGTCCCCAGTGAAGCTTCTCACCTCAGCAAGGGGGATGTGTCTTTATAGTCAGAAGTAGCATTTGTGTATCCAGTGTCGTCGTCTCTAAAATGAGGAGAGACAGTTTAGTTTATAGACGCTCTTTCTGAGTGAGTTTCTGGATCACGAGATGTAGTTCCAGGTGATTTTTTTTTTTTTTTGAACTGTTGGTCCTTCACTTAAATTTTCAGTTTCACTTTCCGTAACATTAATCTCTTAACATTTGAAATTCTACAAGAAAAAATTAGTGACGTTAATTCTTTCACCTTTCTTGGGGACAGCAATTCATTACATTTTAATGATTTTTTTTAATGGAAGGATAGGTAGTATAGTTGTCTTTCAATGTTGTGCTTCAAGTGTGCAAAAAATGATCCAGTTATACATACAGATGTATCTACTTTGTCAGATATTTTTCCCTTAAGGTTATTACAAAATGCTAAGTATAGTTCCCTTTTGTTAAGTGGGTCCTTGTTGTTTGTCTACTTTATATAGAGTTGTGTGTATCTGTTAATCCCCAACTCCTAATTTATCCATCCCCCATCCCCTTTCCCCCAAACCGTAAGTTTGTTGGCTGTATCGCTGGGTCTGTACCTGTTTTGTGTATAAATTCATTTGAAGCACTACTATATGATCCAGCAGTCCCTCCCCTGGGCATATAGCCAGAGAAAACTGTCATTCAAAAAGATCCATGCACCCCTATGTTCATAGCCACACGATTTGCAGTAGCCAAGACATAGACATAACCTAAATGTCCACTGGCAGACGACTAGATAAAGAAGATGTGGTCCATACATACAAGGGAATACTCCTCAGCCATCAAAAGAACGAACGAATGCCATTTACAGCAACATGGAGGGACCTCGAGGTGATCATACTAAGTGAAGCCAGTCAGAGAAAGACAAACGCCAAAGGATATCATGGCATGTGGCATCTCCAACACCCGTTACTTTTGACAGTTGTTAGTCACCTTTTGGTCTGGATCTTTGTTCTCATTTTTCACGTGGCTTTTTGCTTTGCTAAGTCTTCTCTCTTCGTTGCTTAGACATGGCACTGTCTTTAATTGGCTCTGTCTTCCTTAGCACGTAAGCAGGATATTGCTGTTCATTGCTGGACACTGGAGACATCTGTGCTCTTGGACTTGATTCTTGGAGATGAAGTGTTTATGCTCTTGCTTTCAGAGGGAGGATGTGATAAGTTTGAAAAAGGGTTGACTCCGATCAGTTCAGGGACACTCGGGAATTAAAGTGGACTTTCCCACTTAGAGCAAACGGCCCTCAGAACTAGACATGCCTTGATCAGCTGGCCTCATGCACTTGTCCAACAAACTCTCTGTGGTGGGGGGAGGGGAGGTCAAAGACGAACGGAGCCGAGGACACAGTTGGGGATCATTTATGAAGAACTTTCTTTTCTTCCAGTAAAAGGGACCCACGTATCTTGCCCTGACTACCTCCCTTCCCTTTAGCTGGCTGGGGCCGACCTGCAAAGTCATCTTAGATCAGGAGCTGCAGGAATGCAGAGAAGGTAAAAATGCAATGCTCAATATTGTGGAGAGGGAGGGAGAGAGAGACAGACTGGAGAAAGAGAGAGAGAGGGAGAGAGAGAGAAGGAGAGAAAGAGGGGGCAGAGAGGGAGACAGAAGGGGAGAAAGGGGGAGATTGAGAACTCCCTTGGGCTCCCAGTAGGCATTGTGGACCTGCTCAGTGAGCCATCAACCACTCTTCCTGACCTTCTTGTCAGGTTCCAAAGAAGCAAAAAGGCCCCCCTCCTTTCTCTATAGAGTTCCCAATTTGGGTTTTCCCATACACGCTGCCAAATCCTTCTTAGCTACAATCATGACCTTTAATCATAGATAAATTGTGCTGGGCCAACATAAGACGGTACAGTCAACACGAAGAGACGGGGATTTCAAACTGCGGATTAGAGAGCGGGCCAAATGCCGGGAAACCACGCGGGTGGATTATGTGGGGATTGGCAAAAAGGACGTGTTCTTTTGTTTTCCATGCTGATGCAACCTGAAACAGAGCCCCAGGACAGGGTCTTCTGTCTTTCGTTTTGGAGAGGAAGGGCCTGTAGCAGGAATAGGAGCATGGCATCATGGCACGGTTCATTTCAGATGGTAGTTCCAGCCTGACGGTGCCTGCCACCAGTTTGAAATGTTGGCCAACAGAAGGACAGTTAGAAATGCGCCTGAGGGATGACACACAATAATGCGAGGTGCAGAACACTCCAAATCCTCCATCAGTGGCTCGTGTGAGAGGGGAGGGCGCAGGTCTGCGAGGCGGGGGTAACTGGACCAGGGAGTGCTAGCTCACCCGGGCAGGGCCTTCCAGACACTGGATGGCAAAGGAACACACCACATCGTGGCCCAAGACGAGCCATGAAGGGAGCGAACCCAAGGGTGATGCTGGAGGGAAGGAATCTCCAAAGATGAAACCTTTATTTTAGGGTTTTTCAAGTTTTATTGGAGGAGGATTGAGGTACAATGGTGTGTCAATTTCAGGTGTATGGCAAAGTGAATCAGATATATACATACACCCACACCCACTCATAAAATGTTAAATATTATATATTATCTATATACACACAGGTAGATATATAATATGCACCTATAGGTAGTATATACACAGTTACAGGTAATATATACCTCTCTCTCTCTCTCTCTCTATATATATATATGTATATACACACACACATACCAATACATACACACACTATATAGACACATATATATACCT
The DNA here is from genome assembly GCF_016906955.1 of Phacochoerus africanus. NCBI lineage: Eukaryota > Metazoa > Chordata > Mammalia > Artiodactyla > Suidae > Phacochoerus > Phacochoerus africanus. Next base: position 4,960,552 of record NC_062560.1, on the reverse strand, counting down.
ATATATACCATATATGCCTAAATATACACACTGATATATACTCATATACACACACATACATAAAATATTAAATACTATATATTACGTATACACACACTCTTACAGGTATATATATGTATGTATATACCTCTATATAAAGCAAAAAAAAAGACTGAAAAAAAAGTTGAGATGATGATACATGTGTTTCTGGAATGGAAGAGCTCCCAGGGAAAAAGTCCTAACAGCATCTCTTCTGGAAGCCATAAGAAACAGCACTGGTGCACATACTTCAGAGGACATATGGACACAAGGTCCTCCTGTGAGAGACAGACGTTGGCTTTGTATACATACCTATGTGTGTGTGTGTGTGTGTGTGTGTGTGTGTGTGATATACGTCCATTCTTGTTCAGATTCTTTTCCCATACAGGGTATCACCGAGTACTGAGTAGAGTTCCCTGTGCTGTACAGGAGGTCCTCGTACCGTAGCGATTTTGTATAGATCAGTGTGTATATGTTAGTCCCAGCCTCTCCATTTATCCCTCCCAGCAACATTTCCCCTTTGTACCCAGAAGTCTTTGAGTATGTTTCAGCTTGGTGTCTAAGCTCTTTTGTAGCATGCTTTATTAGAGGCCACATAAAAGTGATATCATACGGTATTTGTCTTTCTCTCATTTACTCATGATCTGTAGTGGCATCCATATGACTGCAGATGACATGATTTTGATCTTTTTTATGGCTGAGTAGTATTCCATCGTGCATATATGCCACATTTTCCTCATCCCTGCCTCTATGGATGGACATTTACATTGCTTCTGTGTCTTGGCTAATGTAAATAGTGCTGTAATGAACACTGGGGTGCGTGTATCTTTTCAAATTATGTTTTTTTTTTCCCCAGATAGATGTGCAGGAATGGGATTGCTGGATCATGCCAACTCTATCTTGCATTTTTTTTGAAGAGCCGTCATACTGTGTTCCATACTGGCAGCACCAGTTTTCATTCGCACCAACAGTGTAGGAGGGTTCCCTTTTCTCCACACCCTCTCCAGTATTTATTTGTAGACTTTTTGATGATGGCCCTTCTGACTTGTGTGAGGTGATACCTCACTGTAGTTTTGATTTGTATTTTTTCATAATTAATGATGTTGATGATGTTTTCATGTGCTTTATGGTCATCTGTCTGCTTGGGAGAAATATCTATTTAGAGCTTTGACCATTTTTGGATTGGGACAAAACCATTATTATAAGCATGTGTGTGTGTGTGTGTGTGTGTGTTCTCTCTGGGTCAGTATATCAGGGTAACACTATTATATGAAGATAATAACACCGATATATGAAAATAAGTGGAGAAAAGGCAAGAGGGAAGAGGAAGAACAACCCAGCAAGAAAAAGATGACAATCGAGAGAAGAAGGGAAGGAGAGTGGGCATCTCTGAAGGGTATGAGGCCCACGAGGTCATTCCACATGGCATGCATGAAGCAAGGAAGCTGAAACTGAGCAGGAAGCCATGTCCATTGATGGAGGAATCCTGAGCATGGTGGTATTGGGCTGGCATGGCGTCTGGTTGTTAGAGTCCATGCCTCCTGAGATGTGACTTCAGCAGAATTTTCTGCATTTGTGTGTTTATTCTCTTGACCCTTATTGAAACAGTACAAAGCAGTGAGAACAGGGTAGAAGCCATGGGGGAAGGCTCTGAGGGAGAACGTGGAGGTGACAGGTAGACTCTGAGACCGACGTTAAGGTGCATGGCCAGAAGATGGTAGACAGAGAGGAAGGACAAGATGCATTGCACGTGACAAATATGATGGGTCATGGAGCGCCTCAAAAGTAGAGGATGTCCATTGGGAAAGGTGATTGCTGAGGAAGAAGAAAATAAGAAGTATTCTGTATCTCTGAATGGAAACAACCCTGGATCTGAAGGGAACACGTCTTGCCCAATTCACTGCCGTGTTAAAACATGGGTACTTGGGGCAGCCACTGTGGACAACAGTATGGAGTGTCCTCAAAAAACTAAAAAATAGAAGTACCATATGGTCGAGCAATCCCAGTAGTCCTGGGAATATATGTTGACAAAACCATAATTTGAAAAGATACATGCACCCCAATGTTCACTGCAGCACTATTTCCAGGAGCCAAGATACAGAAGCAACATAAGTGTCTATTAGTAGAGGAATGGATTAAGAAAACATCATATATATATATATATATATATATATATATATATACATATATATACACACACACACACACACACACACAGCATGGAATATTACTTGGGCCTGAAAAAGAACAAAACGACATCATTGGCAGTAATGTGGATGCAACTAGAGATTCTCATATTAAGTGAAGTAAATCAGAGAAAGATAAATGTCATAGGATATCATTTATGTGAAATCTAATAATAAATGATACAGATGAACTTATCTACAAAATAAGAAACAAGACTCACAGACTTTGAAATCAAACTTAGAGTTACCAAAGGCAAATGGGTGGTGGTGGTGGGGGATAAATTAGGAGTTTGAAATTTACATATACACACTATTCTATAAAAATAGATGAACAACAAGGATCTACTGTACAGCACAGGAAATCTACTCAACATTCTGTAATAACCTCCATGGGAAAAGAATCTGAAAAAGAATAGATACATGTAGCACTGATGACTTTGCTGTATGCCTGAAACCAACACAACATTATAGATCAATTGTATTCCAATAAAAAATTTTTAAATAGATACTTTACTAAAACCTCTTATAATCTGTCAGGACACTCAACGTTAAATCCAGTACAGATAGTGTCCTTTTAAAAATGAGTGTTATACTTAACAATCCATTGAAGATTACTACAATTTGTTGAAACCATCGATTTTATTTCTTAGGTGAACATATAATTGAACTGGACATTAAAAATATTTAGCAAGTTTGATTTTGTTGTTGCTGTTGACATTTTAAAATTAGGAATGTAATGACTTGAAAAGCAGCCTTAACAACAAAATGAATACTCTTTGTGTGTTAAGAACTGCCAGGAAAATTTTAGGCACCAAATCATTGAAGCCATATTTTCTGGCCCATCTTATATGATTTGGATGGAGGTTCTTTTTTTTTTTTTTTTTTTTTTTTAATGAAAGAACAGATTCTGTTTTGGGAGCACCAAAGCACAATTTCCAGAGATTTTTATACTGAAATCAGCTTTAAAGAAGAAACTCTGGCCATGCAGTAGACATCATATTCAAGTATCCAGTGAGTTAACCCCCACATCTCTCATACACCACCCCCCCCCACCGCTGCCAGAACTTGGATGATAGAAGTGATCATTGCCTGCGGTCAATTACCTGTTCTTTCTTTTTCTTTTTTACTTTGATGTATTTCTTAAAGTTTGGAGTTAAACACATGGTAGCCTTTTTTTTTTTTTTGGCTTTTTAGGGCCACACCTGTGGCCCATGGAGGTTCCCAGGCTAGGGGTGAAATTGGAGCTATAACTGCCAGCCTGCCCCACAGCCACAGCCACAACCACACCAGATCCAAGCCGAGTCTACAACCTACACCACAGCGCATGGCAACACTGTATCCCTAATCCACTGAGCGAGGCCAGGGATCAAACCCACATTCTCTCAGATACTAGTCGGATTCATTTCTGCTGCACCACAACAGGAAGTCTGGTGGTAGCTTTTAATCGGAAGCAATAATATGACCTCTTTCTTTTTGCTGATCCATTTGTGTCTTAGTGTTTTTCATCCATCTTTTGTTTGCCCCAAGTAGTCCATCCTACTTCCTGTGTACCTGCCCTGGCATCTCCTCCGATGGCACTGTCAACCTGTGTCCCCACAAACACACGTGCCCCTCCTCTAAAGGTGTTGCCTCTCTTTTTCTCCCATTCCATCATGGTTTCTGTGGAGCTCACAGAATGCCCCTCCCTACCTGGTTTTAAGATGCGATGATAAGGAGCTCCCATCCTGGTACAGTGGTAGCGAATCTGATTAGTATCCATGTAGATGCTGATTTGATCCTTGGCCTCATTTAGTGGCCATGAACTGTGGTGTAGGCCAGCAACTGTAGCTTTGATTGCATCCCTAGCCTGGGAACTTCCATATACTGCAGGTGCAGCCCTAAAGATAGAAAGAAAAAAAAAATCTGATGATAGGTGTGTGTTTCTGGACTGGAAGAGCTCCCAGGGAAAAGTCCTAATAGCATCTTTTTTGGAAATGGTGAGGGACGGCAGAGGTGCCCGTGCATCAGAGGGCATGTGGACACGTGTCTTCCTGTGAGAGACGGAGGTTGGCATCATTAGCATCCAGACGGCGTTTCCCAGATGGGTGCCTTCATTATCAGTCTCTAGGAGAGCAGAGTAAATTTAAGATCTCGGCCAATGTGAACCAAGCCTTTCCAGAAACTTTTAGGACTTTTAGGACCTTGTGGGGGACCGGGCAGGGGATGTAGGCACAGAATGGAGTGAGGGGGTGACAAAAGTAAAGGGAAAACCCTTAGAAAGAAGATCGGCGAATAGATGCAGTTCATTAAATTGTTAGAGACGTGTGCAGAAGGACCAGAGATTTCGCTGATGAGATCTAAAAATAGGACAGAGGTGGGGAGGAACTAAAAGGAAAGGAAAGCTAGGTTCATCTGTGACCCAAACAAAAAAGCCAAATGAGCACATTAAGGCGGAGCCAGCTGTAGCAGTGGAAGCATCCATCTGAAACATGCCTGGGTAACCTTGGAAGGTTTTCTGGAGTGTTTCCGTATGCGGTGAAGCACATTCTGCACCTTTGCTTGATTTCTCTGTCCTTCAGGGATTGTCTCTCAACAATCTGAAGCGTCGACTCTTTAGATCATTTAGTCTGTAAGATTATTACACACCCATTTTTTTTTTTTTTTTGCTTTACACATGGGTAGAGCATGGTATAACTCCCCAAAGAGTCGTTACAGTATAGCATCTTTTAATAGTTGATTTTTACTCTTGATTCTTTGTTTCCATTAATATTGTATGCCCGCTGTGTATCAGGTGATATTCTAAGCATGGTAGATGGTAGATGGATCAGTGTACACAGTTGACAAAATTAACTGGCTCATGATATTTCTATTCTCTGCAGGGGATGGAAAACAAACTTAAATAGTAAATATATTACATGTTCTTTTTTGGAAAGGGATTAGTGTTTGAAAAAAAAAAACAGGACGAAGTAGATTAGGATTCCAGTGCAAAGTGCAGGGTTTTGTTTTGTTTTGTTTTGTCTTGTTAGGGCCACACCCTCGGCATATGGATGGAGGTTTGCAGGCCAAGGATCAAGTTGGAGCTACAGCTGCCAGCCTATATCACAGCCACAGCAACTTGGGATCCGAGCTGCATCTGCAACCTACACCAGAGTTCATGTCAATGCCAGATCCTTAACCCACTGAGCAAGGCCAGGGATCGAACCTGCATCCTCAATCTCTGGCCTTGCTCAGTGGGTTAAGGATCCGGCGTTGCTGTGAGCCGCAGTGTAGGTCACAGGCATGGCTCAGAATGGGCGTTGCTGTGGCTGAGGTGTAGGCCTGCAGCTACAGCTCCGATTCGCCCCCTAGCCTGGGAACCTCTATATGCTGTGTGTGTGGCCCTAAAAAATGGGGGGATTAAAGGAGGTGGGGGACGAAGCCCCGATGATGTACTTGAAGGGTGTTCCAGGCAGAAGGAATAGCCAGTGCAAATGCCCTGGAGTGGGAGGCTTCCTGTCATGTTGGGGAACAGGGATCCCCAGCACAGGTGCAGGGCATGGATCAAAGTAGGATGAGGCTCTGAAAACTTGGACCTGCCTTCTGAACAAAAGGAGACCAATTAGAGGGTGTTGGCAGAGGCGTGGTATGAGGAAGGGCATTTTCAAGGAGCACTTCAGCTGCCTTGTTGGCACGTGCGTGGGGGGGGCAAGAACAGAAAGCAGGGGACAAGTTTCCAAGATGTATGCCTGCGTCAACATGAGAACCTAGGAGTGCACATCTAGGATGGGAGCAGTGGGGATTGGGAAGAAAAGGCATCGGGATTTTTTTTTTAAAGGATTTTTATTTTATCCATTAGCACTTCTTTCCAGTGTTCTGTCAATTTTCTACTGTACAGCACTGTGACCCAGTCACACATGCATGTATACAATGTTTTAAAATAAGATTTGCAAGTGCTTTCGATTGGGAGTGTGTGGGAAGACGGAGAGTTCATTGTTTTTGACCTAAGCCCAAGATCCCCACACATGAACCTGGAGGAGGAGCTGGTGGTGCAAATCTGGAGGATGTGGTAAGGTTTGAACGTGTGAGTTGGAAATGTCGGCCAGACGTCGAAGGAGAGAGAATGCCCATAGGCAGGAGGATGTCAGGGTCTACAGCTCAAAGGAGAGATGTGTGTGGAGAAGATTGGATGACTCCCCATATATGGTATTGATCGTCACAAAGTCACGTGATGGCGTGAGGGAGTTCTGGACCTACAGAAGACCAAAAAAAAAAAAAAAAATTCACCTTCATAGCAACCTGGAAGTTCCTGGCAACACTTGCTAGAGCAGTAGAGATTTTGGCAGAGTGTCAGTTGCAAGAGCCCTGTAAGAACAGGTTTTGTAGAGAATGCATGCAATGGAATTGGAGTCCCAGTGTAGAGACAACTGTTTTGAGGGGCTTTTCTATTAGGGAGCAGAGCACGGGGCTGTGTTTGGGGGAATAGACCCAAACCAATGAAAAAATAATTCTTGCCTCATGTGTGCAGCCTGTAAGAATGATCCAGAGGCACCGTGTGTCAATGAGTTTGCTTGCTGTTAATGCTGCATGAACAAAGACACCTAAAACGTCAGGGATGCGTGATGACAAAAGTTTATTTCTCTCTTGTGTCACATGTTCTCCAGGGCTTGCTTGTGCCTTTTCTCCGTCTGTGTCCTGTTCTAGGGCACAGGCTGATGGAGTAAGACGCATTTCTGATTGTACAGTCAAGGGCAAGAAAAACATGGCAGAACTGTATCAAAGTTGTCAAGGATTTTTCTTGGAAGGAACACTCTTAAATTCTGTTCCCGTGTCATTAGCCAACGCAGATCCAGGAATGACATCCGAGATCATGGAGATGAGGCAGTAATGCTCTTCCCGGGGATGGACACTGGAAGTCATGGCCAAGCCTGCCATCGGACAGATGGGGTTGGAGATTTCTCCCATTCAGAGAGTCAGAAAGCCTTCACTGGCAAGTATAGACCACCAGAGGAAAACAGTTAGGATGGAGCAAGAGAGGGGTGTTTTGTGGTTGGATGGGCAAGAGTTGATGGGATGGGATGTGAGATAATTAGCCTTAGCTCGTATTCCTACTGTGGACCTCCAGGAACAGAACTGAAGCCCAGAAGCCGGGGGACTTGTTGGTACGTGGGAAAATGGGTTGATGGGGGATTGCAGGATGTTCTCTGCACATTGTTGTCATTTTTTCAATATAGTCAGAAGTACACTTATACACCAGGCCTGAAGATGGGACAACGTGTGTCAGAAATGAGAGGAAGCAGGAAGCAGGTGTTGGTGACTGAGAGAAACTTCCAAGGAGACATGTATTCGGGAAATGTGATATGATCTCTACTTTGAACCTATGACTCATGTGTCGTCATCAATTTAAAGTGAACCCGGGGAGTTCCTATTGTGGCTCAGAGGAAACAATCTGAGTAGCATCCATGAGGACGCAGGTTCGATCCCTGGCTTCACTCAGTGGGTTCAGGATCTGGCCTTGCCGTGAGCTGTTATGTAGGGTACAGACGTGGCTCGGATCTGGTGTTGCTGTGGCTGTGGTAGAGGCTGGCGGCTACAGCTCTGATTCGACCCCTAGCCTGGAAACCTCTATATGCCGCAGGTGCTGCCTCAAAAGTCAGAAAAATAAAATTAAAAATTAAAAAAACAAATAAAGTGAAACCAACAGCCTGGCTGGCTCTATGCTTTCCAAAAGGACAGGCGGGTACTGCACAGAAAGTTAGATTTCAGGTCTAGGATTTGCCAAGCCGTCATCAAGAACAAAGAGTGATGCCGGGGAATTGAGGTTACATGCAAGTTTATGACTCGAAACTCGACAATCATTATCCCCCTCTCGGAGATGAAGAAAGAATGCAACCAACATGTTTGTAGGTTTGCACAGGATTCTGGAAAGATGTAATGCCTTGTTTCTGGGTCATATAATTCTCCAGGCATAAGTCAGCATGACATTCAGCATTTGCCCTATAGTGTGAACTGTGTCGATTCTGGAAATGCAATCGATGAATAAAGAAGTGAGGACAGAGTTTTGTATTTTCCATCCTCAAAGAGGGGCCACACCTCTTTCTGCACACACACACGCTGAAGAAATTTGTCTTTGGTTCAGTTTGTGCCGAGAGTAGCGACAGCGAAGGCAGGTATATAATCAGTTAGGGGATTGATAAACTAGCAGATGTTTTGTGGACATGCTTGGCTCAGGAAAGGGTCCTTGTGACATCTTGAAAAAAAGTTCTTTGGCGTTCCCATCATGGCGCAGTGGTGAACGAATCCGAGTAGGAACCGTGAGGTTGTGGGTTCGATCCCTGGCCTCGCTCAGTGGGTTAAGGATCCAGCGTTGCTGTGAGCTGTGGTGTAGACCAGCTGCTACAGCTCTGATTAGACCCCTAGCCTGAGAACCTCCATATGCCATGGGAGTGGCTCTAGAAAAGGCAAAAAAACTAACTAAAATTCATAAAAAAAAAAAGTTCTTTGGTAAAACTGTTGCCAAAACTCAGCCTCTGTCCACTGGTGCCGAATAGAAACATGCAGACAGAATTTTGGGTGAAGGAGAAAAAAAGAGCTTGTATTGCTTTGCCAGACAAAGGAGGCCACGGTAGGCTCATGCCCTAAAGACTGTGCTCTCCTTTGGGGAAGAATTGCCGGGAGTTTTATCATCTAAAAGGAGAAAAACAGGGTTTCAGATACGACTCGGTGTTGGGGCAGACATGCATTCTTCTTTGTTTGGGGGGGGAATCTTTTTTTTACATTAAATTTTACTAGGGTAAGGTTGATTTACAGTCTTGTGTTAGTTTCAGCTGTACACCAAAAAGATAGATCGATAGATGCACACAGACATATATATATATATTTCTTCTCAGATTCTTTTCCCGTATAGGTTATGACAATATGGAGTAGAACTCCCTGTGCTCTCCAGCAGGTCCTTATTCTTGGCCTTCTTTTTTTCATTGTGTTTTTATTAAAGTGTAGTTACAAACTACTGTACGTGATATCCATAACTCCATGGTGGACAATCATGTAAGAAAAAGAATGTGTTATATGGATAACCAGGTTGCTTAGATGTAGAGCAGAAATTGGCACAACACAATAAATCTTTGGAGGAAGCTTAGTCATGGAAACTGGCGTCAGGAGATCTCATCCTGATCCTGGGGGTGGTCTGCTGGGTTATTGCCTAGAAGAACAGTCCTGGAGAAAAGGGCATATTGATCAGAGATGAGAACAAACCAGGGAAGTTCCTGAGAAACATCATGTGCTCTTCATCTTCAACCCACAAACCATTGAGCTCAGGGTGCCTCATCCTTAGCTCACAGGTGATGGGTTTACGGTGCCATTGAGCCAGGGGGAAGCACAAGGAAGGGCTCCAAGCTGTTCAATGTCAAAGTCCTCATGTCTAGAAGAAGCATGAGGAATATTACTTTTCCCTTAAGTGTATAAGATGCCTGCATCATTATGTGTATCCCTTGAGAGGGAACCAGGACCCGCCCCAAGGCTGTTCTCTTGTGTCTTGACGGCTCCTCCCTGGTCTCTGCCTCCCCTCCCTTCCCTGATCAGCCCCTGTCAGAACCTGCCCCTGGGAACTCAGGGAAGGCCATGGGCGCTGAGTGAGCTCCATGTCCTAAGAGCAAGAAATGGGGGACCCAGAAAGGTTTGTGTGCCCAGGAGCCCCACAGGGCCCTGCTTGGTTCCAAAACAAAAGAATAAATGAGATGTGACGGTAAGGGCATATATGATGGAAACAGACAATAGCAACAAACAAACCAAAACCCAAAACAAAACAAAACCAAAAAAACCCCTTTATTCTCAGTAAATCCGTGGCCAATTTAAGTTCTCATCAGCTGTTTTGGTTCAGAGCTTATCCGTGTCTCTCAGCGGATGTGGGCCTTTGGCGTCGCTCATTGAGCTTTGCGACATTGGATGATTTATCCTCCAGAAAGTGTGAAACACAGACTGGTTGGGCAGGCATAGGCTCTTTCTAAAAGAGCCTGCATTTTGATGCTTTTCATGACAACGCTTCAAGTCTTGTTGGGAAAACCAACGAGATGGCAATTAGGAAGCAGAGGATGTATAATTCACCACCAGCGTGTGTGGGGTAAGTTACTAGAGAATCAGGCGACACAGATGTTTTAAGGGGCTGATGGTGGGTTTTCGACAATCGTGGAAAATTAAAAACATCATCCCTGTGGGCTGAAATTGCCAGGGGGGGTGTTGCTCCTGTAGTGTTAACCTCAAAGCAGGGTGAGCTGAGTTTAATGTTATTCTCATGCTTGGTTGTTTGGGGGACGTCTCTTTATCAGAGAATGGCTTCATACCATAGATGGAGAGGTTCATTCATAGATATGCATAACTCATGGATTTTCATTTTTCGGGTAGGGACCGTAGAGCTACCAACAAAATTGTAGTCACTGCTCTTTTGAAATTTGCCCGAGTGCCTTCTTAAGTCCACAGTGGTCCAGTGCATATTTTTGAGCCAGTTCCAACATCTAATTCACTTGGATCAAAAATCTCTCATGTTTTGTAGATAAGATCATTTGTATCATGTTTTCGTGACATCATATGGTATATGTCTTTCTCTTTCTGACTGAGTATGAGAATCTCTAGTTACATCCAAGGTGCTACAAATGGCATGATTTTGTCTTTTTTATGGCTGTGTAGTATTCCATTGTGTGCATGTACCCCATCTTCTTAATCCATTCAGATCCTATTTACAGAGCAGAAACAGACTCACATACATAGAGAACACACTTGTGGTTGCCGAGGGGGAGGTGGAGGGAGTGGGGTGGATGGGGAGTGTGGGGTTCGTAGATGCAAACTCTGATATTGAGGCTGGATAAGCAATGAGGTCCTGCTGTCCAGCACAGGGAACTCTGTCCAATCACATGGGATGGAACATGATGGAAGATAATAAAAAAAAAATGTATATACATGTATGACTGGGTCACTTTGCTGTACAGCAGAAATTGGCACAACCCTGTAAATCAATTATACTCAAATAAAAATATTCACGTGGATTCTGTGTTTTCTTCTCTGTAAAGTTCTTCTTTGATGAATCTTTCACTAGACCAAAGGTCAGGTATTTGGAGATTACAATTATACTAAATCTTTCATGATTCATCCTTCCTGGAGGTAAACAAATCCATCATTAAATCCCTGGCATGCTTGGCTGTATATTCTCACTTGTCTTTTGTTATTTTTAACCACGTTATTCAGTTGGTGCAGAACTTCAGAGAGACAGAATATCTGATATAAAGTGCAGTGCTCATAATTTTTCTTGTATGTTTAAAATCATTTTAATGATTTTTAATTACACTTGAAAACTTAAGTCAGTTTCCCGGCATTAGTTTATTATTTTTTTAAGTAACTGTTAATTTAATAGGTCTTTTCCTAAAAAAAAATAATAATAGTAATATTCTCTTTTTCTGTCATATACTAAAACTACCAATGCCTAACAATGAGTGGGGTCATTTTTATAAACCTGTAACTTGTGCAAGGAGGTAATTCGTTTTAGCACAGTAAGTGTTTTGTTCCATATTCTTTTGCTTTTGGTTTTTGATCAGATAATTGATTTCCATGGTGTTTTTAATCATTTCTTTGTAGTAAATTTAGGGAAACGTTCATTTTCTTTTTTTAATTTTTAAAAAATTTTAATTTTTTTGCAATGTTCTGTCAATTTCTGCCATACAGCAAAGGGACCCAGTTTATATATGTGTACACACACACACACACACACACACACACACACACACACATTCTTTTTCTCATAATATCTTCCATCGCATTTCATCATGAGTGGCTGGATATCGTTCCCTGGGCTACACAGCAGGATCTCACTGCTTATCCATTCTAATTCATCTTCTTTTTAAACTGTATGTTATCTCAATTTTTTAAATTGCAATGTAGTTGATTTACAGTGTTAATTTCTGGTATATGGCAAAGTGACTCCGTTTTACATATATATGTTCTTTTTCGTATGTTTTTCCTTGGGGTTTATTACAAGTTATGAAATATAGTTCCTATGCTGTACAGTGGAATCTTACGTTTGTCTTTTTTTTTTCTTTTGGTCTTTTTAGGGACCCACCCACGGCATATGGAGGTTTCCAGGCTAGAGGATGAATCAGAGCTGTAGCCCCATGCCTACCCGACAGCAATGCCAGATCCAAGCTGTGTCTGCAACCTACACCACAGCTCACAACAATGCTGGATCCTTAACCTCCTGAGCGAGGCCAGGGATCGAACCTGCATGCTCATGAATGCTAGTCAGATTTGTTTCCACTGCGCCATGACGGGAACTCCAATTCTCTTATTTCTAATTATGATTTTTTCAAGCATATAAAAACTGTCACACTCCCTTACTACGTATATTTAATGGATGTTCGTGTTTTATCGTATGTTTTAGGCAGGAACTTGCTTTAGTTTCATTAAATCGTAGAGTTTATAGATTTGGTTTAGGCCTCTCTGGGATTTTCCTTTTGACTTTCACGATTCATTTTCCCAGATTGGAAATAAAGCCTTCTGTGGTCATGGTTGTTCATCATTCTGTCCCTTTATGCAGCATCTTCTGTGCGGTCACATCATGTAATTAATTACAGAAAATGATAACAGAGCTTGGCTCACAGTGAGACCATTGCGTCTCCATGGCTGTGCATGAAGTTCCATGAGCGTGGTGGTCTGTAGCAATGAGCCATGGCCATTAAATCTTTGATCCTCACCTAAATTTCTCTGCACCATTAATAATCTTTTTTTTTTTTTTGTCTTTTTGCTATTTCTTGGGCCGCTCCCGCAGCATATGGAGGTTCCCAGGCTAGGGGTCGAATCGGAGCTGTAGCCACCAGCCTACGCCAGAGCCACAGCAACGCGGGATCCGAGCCGCATCTGCAACCTACACCACAGCTCACGGCAACACCGGATCCTTAACCCACTGAGCAAGGGCAGGGACCGAACCTGCAACCTCATGGTTCCTAGTCGGATTCGTTAACCACTGCACCACGACGGGAACTCCGATTTCTGTGCATCATTAATAATCTTTAAATGGGAAGAAGGTGGAGGTCCCATTGTGGTGCCGTGGAAAGGAATCCGACTAGGTCCCATGAGGATGCAGGTTCCATCCCTGGCCTCATTCCGTGAGTTAAGGATTGGCATTGCTGTGAGTTGTGGTGTACGTCCCAGACTTGGTTCGGATTCTGCGTAGCTGTGGCTATGGTGTAGGCCAGCAGCTGTAGCTCCGATTCGACCCCTCGCCTGGGAACCTCCCTATGCTTCTGGTTCGGCCCTAAAAAGGCAAAACCAAACCAAAACAATGTGAAAAAGGAATCTCTTTCTGGATCTCTGTCCAGACACTTTGTAATTTAATCAGCCAGAGGAATGATGCATACGGCCTTTAGCCCTTTTTTCTTTTTTTTGTCTTTTTGCTATTTCTTGGGCCGCTCCCACGGCATATGGAGGTTCCCAGGCTAGGGGTTGAATCGGAGCTGTAGCCACCGGCCTACGCCAGAGCCACAGCAACTTGGGATCCTAGCCGCGTCTGCGACCTACACCACAGCTCATGGCAACGCCGGACCCTTAACCCACTGAGCAAGGGCAGGGACCGAACCCGCAACCTCATGGTTCCTAGTTGGATTCGTTAACCACTGCGCCACGACGGGAACTCCCCTTTAGCCCTTCTTATCCAAAATCATTGGGTGCCTCTCAGTGGTTTTAAGCTGGACTCTGTTCCCCCTTTGGGTGTCTGGTTCCTCATGCGTCTCAGCCTCCATCCGCTTGGAAATTCTTGGCAATCCTGTCCTCACTCTTTCATCCTAACTCTGCAAAATCAAACTATCCCCTGACAGCCAACCAAACCCCTTTTCTCAGGACCTGCCAAGACCAGCTCAGCAGGTTGGGGCTGAAGAACGGGTGCTGTGAAACTTAAGGAAAAAAGTTAACATAAAACAAGACACAGAGACAGTTATCTTAAGTAAAGGTAGGAACCGGGGGACTCAAGGTCTCAGGGACCAGGAGCGCCACCTCAAAAAACCACACTGCTTTTATAGTGGTCTTGAGGATTAGGTCAAGTGAGAAGGGGGTTGTAGGTGCAGGATATAGGTTTTTCTAAGTTATTTTAAAAGTCACATAGCCGGTTGCTGATTAAGCTTTTACTCTGACCTTTAGGCATTTAACAATCATTAGCATTTGGCATTTGAGGAAGCTTGGCATCAGCTATCTATGCATAGCATCTGGAGAATCACCATTGTGCTTCTGCAGACAGCATGCCTATCTGCAGCAACCCAGCGTGCCTAGGTTTGTACCTTGTTCTCCTTGCTGATGCCACTCCTGCTAACGACCCTTCATAAACCCCTTGGGGCCATGAGGCTCTTCTTCTTCTTAAGAGGACATAGCATGCTGTGCAAACAGTGTGCCAGTCTGCACAGGTCTGGCGTGCCTAGAACAATGCATTATGTCCTCATTCAGCTGACCCCATGAATAACTTATGCCTTTAGGTCTTTGTTCTTAAGCTTTAGTCATCTACAAGCACTGAGACTGTTTTTCAAGCAGGAAGATGGGGTCACGTAAAGCAGGACAAGATGGAGTTTTCAGCCTAGAAAATAGAAACAGGGAGGCTAAGAAAAGGTGGCAGAAACATGTCTCGAAACAAGGAGCGAATTCTCAGAGCCCTTTCTCCAAAGCTGGGAAGACACTGCTGTGTGGTCTCTGCAAAAAACAACCCCATGGGTATGTTAATTAATCGGCGTGATGCAACTGCATTCTGATACACTTTGTATTTTCCACCATGGTCCTGTGAAGATGCCTTTGGTTGATTCAAAGAGCCAGACTTTTTTTTTTTCCTTTTTCCTGTCTTTTTAGGGCCGCACCTGCAGCATATGGAGGTTCCCAGGCGAGGGGTCAAATGGGAGCTGTAGCTGCCAGCCTACACCACAGCCACAGCCATGCCAGATCCGAGCCGCGTCTGTGACCTTCACCACACCTCACGGCAATGCCGGATCCTTAATCCGCAGGGCGAGGCAAGGGATCGAACCTGCATCCTCATGAATGCCAGTCCGATTCGTTTCTGCTGCGCCACTAAGGGACCTCCGAAAGAGCCCGCACATTTTCAATCGGCACCGCTCATGAGGTTAAATGCCTCATCCTCTTCTTTCTGTTTCCCGTGTGCTTCCCTTCATTATATCTGTATCGTGAAGGATATTCGTAGCATCACAGAAGTCATTTCCCCGCAGCTAAGGAAGGTGCCCCCAATCCAATCTTCCTTGACTTTCCTTTGGATGTCTGCCGTGTTTGGTCAATAGCCCCTTTCTGTGGGTGACGGATGAAATATTTTGTGACTTGGGATCCAAAGCAGAGCATGCTAGATTCATTAATAGAATCTGGCTTCACAGTGGACTGGGTCCCAGTCTGGTCCATTTTGCTCAGCCTGTCAGCTCTTAATATCTGGCTACAAGATGCTCATGTACTGTTGGCACGTATCCCGTCTCCTCTTCCTAATGGCTTGGTTTTGAAGCAGAACCACACTTTCATTTCTGTGCCCAATTAACACAGGTGCCACGGCCATTCTTTTTCTTAATTACTCAGTGAATGTTATTACATTTATAGGTGTACAGTGGTCATCACAACCCAGTTTTAAAGCATCTCCATCCCAACCCCCTCACCATGCATCCCCCCCACCCCCCAATCTGTCTCCTTTGCAAACCATATGTTTTTCAAAGTCTGTGAGTCTGTATCTTCTGCAAAGAAGTTCATTGTGGCCTTTTTTTTTAATCTTTTTTTTTTCTTTTGGTCTTTTTTAGGGCTGCACCTGTGGCATATGGAGGTTCCCAGGCTAGGGGTCCAATCGGAGCTGTAGCCACCTGCCTACACCACAGCTCATGGCAACGCTTGATCCTGAACCCACAGAGAGAGACCAGGGATTGAACCCACAACCTCATGGCTCCTAGTCGGATTCGTTTCCGCTGTGCCACGACGGGAACTCCATTGTGTCCTTTTTTTTTTTAGATTCCACACGTTACATGATAGCATTTGATGCTGACGTCTCCCTGTCTGACTGCCATCACTTAGCATGATCATTTCTAGGTCCATCCAGGTTGCTGCAAAACTCCCTGGCCATCCTGATAGAGGGAGCTTGACTCTATTCTTCAGCCCAAACAAAACACCTCACAAAACGTACGTGACACTGGGAGTTCCTGTCATGGCTCAGCGGTAACGAACCTGACGAGTATCCATCAAGATGCAGGTTTGATCCCTGGCCTCGCTTAGTGTATTCAGGATCCCTCATTGCCGTGAACTGTGGTGTTGGTTGCAGACGCCTCTTGGTTCTGGCGTTGCTGTGGCTGTGGTGTAGGCTGGCAGCTGCAGCTCCCCTTTGACCCCCAGCCTGGGAACTTCCAAATGCCGGGGGTATGGCCCTAAAAAATGCAAACAAACAAACAAACACCTTTTGTGACACTGACATTCGCTTTGTTTTAAATGTCTTAGGCTGAGGTTCTTCCTGTACCCCCCTTTGCGATCTTTCCCCAGCAGGGATGTGTCCAGTTAAAACAATGGCCCTTCATTGATGGCATGACGACACCTTGTTTGGGTGTAATCAAATAGGACTAGGTGACAAACAGCAAAACTACTGCATTCTTCATCCAGCATGGTGTTGGCGTTTGACAGGCTTCACGTTATCACCAGGCTACTTGTATCAACAGACTTATCCTGTCCTCAAGAGCTCTGGACTCGTAATGTGGGCAGATGAATCGTGCCATTGGACTGGACGTGGATCCAAGATGCCAGGAGGAAGAAGCCCGATGCCAGGTGCTCCAGGGCTGTAGGCTGTAAAGACTGTTCTCCTGCTTGGCAAGGAGCTGAGCCACTGGCCACCAGCCTTCCAGCCTCCTGGGGCATCATGGCACATGTCTGCCTTATCAGGAGGGTAGCTGACCCTTCTCACACGGAGTGCTGTGGGCTGGTGACCCTTGGTGACCTGAAAATTGTTCTGTTGATGCCGTGGGAGAGAATCACAGAAGCCTGGGGCGGAAGGCAAGCCCAGCGGTTTTGTCTGGTGTTGCATCAGTGTAGAGATAGGCACTCAACGAGCGATGCCTACTCTTCTGCCTTGTCTCCATCCAGAAATTCTAAGAGGATGCCTGGAAGAAGACGGTGAAATAAAACACATGGGTTTTGACCTACAGTTCAATATGATGAAATTTAAAATGCAACTCTTTGTATTTTTCAGGATACACCTGAGGCATATGGATGCTCCCACACTAGGGAGGGGTCGAATCGAAGCTACAGCTGCCGGCCTACATCACAGCCACAGCAACATCAGATCTGAGCCGCATCTGTGACCGACACAGCTCACAGCAATGCCAGATCCTTAACCCAGTGAGCGAGGCCGGGGATCGAACCTTCGTCCTCTTGGGCACTATGTCAGGTTCTTCACCCACAGAGCCACGAAGGGAAGTCCTGTAACTCACCTTGGTATTCCTCCCCCCCAAACATGCAAGGAGTTTATCGGGGAACAAACAGGTAAATTGCTGTGTGTGTTAACTCCCTTTGCCCGGCAGCCAACAAGATTTTCTTTGGAAATAATCGCTTGTTACTTTGTAACTAATGCCAACAGCGCATGGACTCTATTGATTTTTACCACCTTCTGGGCTTTCCTTAATATAGATCATGGTTCCCTTTGCAAATTGCGGTGTAATATCAAGGTGCTCCTTTGTAGACTCATAAGGCAAGGAAGGGTAGCATTGCAGGTAAAATGGAAAATACACAGGATCATGCCTCATGCCTGCAGCAGTATTTCCTGATTCTCCTTTAAAAAAAATTTTTTTTTTATTAAACTATAGTTGATGGACAGTGTTGTGTCCCTGTCTGCCGTCCAGCAAAGTGACCCCACCACACATTTATTTACTGTCTTTTTCTCATACTGTTTTGCCTCATGTTCTAACCCAGGAGCCTGGGTGTAGTTCCCTGTGCTGCACAACAGGATCCAATGCTCCTTTATAACAGCAGCAAAATGTGCCACTGATGGGTGGAGTATTTTTGCTGCCAACGGCTTATTTAGCTCGTTACCTTTCCTTTCCTTTCCTTTCCTTTCCTTTCCTTTCCTTTCCTTTCCTTTCCTTTCCTTTCCTTTCCTTTCCTTTCCTTTCCTTTTTCCTTTCCTTTCCTTTTTCCTTTCCTTTCCTTTCGTTCTTTCCTGCTTCCTCAGTAGAGCGTGGTGCCAGGCCCTGAGAGGTTGTTTTACCAGGATCCAGAGTTCACGTGGATGGTGTGTACAGGATGCTGTCTAAACGATCTCCAGAGCAATTAAATTGTAAACCAGAGACCCTGCCATCTCTCTGGATGGAAATGGAGAGTCTACACCTGTCAATACTGTGGGATTTCCCCTTTAAAAAACCCCTCTTTTTTCCCCTTCCCATTGACGTGATAACTCTGCCACCTGAGCAGCCAGGGACCTGGGGCCTGCCCCGTCCACAGCATAGCTGGGGGCAGAGTTCCTCTCTGCTGCGAGAATAGCAGGTGAAGAGGGGTAGTCTTCCCCAATTGCTCACAAGCTGCTCCGTGAAGGATTCCTGTTCCTTCTGCATGCATGCCCTCCCTGGGGCTGCTGGCCCCTCACCCGGTTAATGCTCTGTGTACGCGCCATGGGAGGTTGTGGGTAATTACAGCATCCTCAGGGAAGCATCCCACCTTAGACCAGATTTCGGTGTTTACGGACCAGAAGGGCACGCACGGTTGGGCTTGGCAGATGAGGCGGCATGCAGGGTTCTGGGGAGTTTTCTTTCCTTTCCTGACCTCAGCCCTGGGCTTTCCAGCCTGGATAATTCGTCTTGCCTGGTGGACTATGAATAGCAGGTGTCCATCTGGGGAAGGGGAGGCTCTTAGGGTTGATGGAGATGATGGAAAGTGACGTGCCAAGGGAAGAAGGTAAAGCCAAAGATGCAAGGCAGGGCATGGGAGGTATCCAAAGCACTGAGCAAACCTCAGACACGATCCAGGGACTGCTTCCATGTCTCAGCAGTGTTACAATTTGGTGCATCCACAACTCGTGGGGCATCTGTGCTTTTGTTCAGGAATCATGGCGTGGTGCCTCTGACTCTGATCTGTTAGGCATTCAAAAGAGGAGATAAAGTAGGTTAAGAGCCCTTCACAGTGTCTGTGAGGATGTGGATTCGATCCCTGGCCTTGCTCAGTGGGTTATGGGTCTGGCGTTGCCATGAACTGCGGTGTAGGTCACAGATGCAGCTCCGTATGCCGTGGGTGCAGCCCTAAAAAAAAAAAAAAGAAGCAGCAGCAGCAATGGCTGTAGCAAGGGATATGCAGTGTCCTTGCATTCTGGTCCAGAAACATGCATGCCACACAGTGGCCTGAGGACGGGGAAGGTGGTACATGGGTTGTGCTGGCAACAGAAGTGTATGTTACTCCGGCTGCCTCCAGGCCAAGGGAGGGCAGCTGGCAGGCATGCCAGACGCCCTCCCAGCTGGAGTCCAGATGGCCGGCTGGTGCCCCCTGGCACCCCTTCAAGTCCTGCCCGCCTGGGGTCTTGCATTGAATACCTGTTACCAGGAAATGGGGGGAATTTGTGGGGTTGGCTCAATGCATTCTCTTCACACTTGAGACAGTGGAGAGTGACCGGATGAAAAAAGAGCCTGTCCCCTTTCGCTGAAGGCTGGGGTTAGTGTCTCAGTGTCCATTGCTGTGTTGCAAATCACCACCAACATAGGGCTTAGAGTCACGTCCCTTTATTTAATTTTTTTTTTCTTTTTAGGGCTGCACCTGTGCATATAGAGCTTCCCAGGCCAGGGGTCAAATAGGAGCTGCAGCTGCCAGCCTGCAGCCCAGCCACAGCATCTTGGGATCTGAGCCGCATCGGTGACCTATACCACGGTTCATGACAATGCCAGATCCTTAACCCAGTGAGCCAGGCTAGGGATCGAGCCCGCATCTTCGTGGACACTAGTCAGGTTCTCAACCTGCTGAGCCACAATAGGAACTCCCCACATCCCTTTATTATCTCAGGATTCCTGCTGGTCAGGAATCCAGGCATGTCTTAACTGGGTCCTCTGCTCAGGGTGACATGGAGAGGCCATCCAGGTGTCAGATGGGCAGCCCCCCTTTCTGAAGCCCATGCTACTCTCCTAGCTCTTTGAAGTGTGGGAAGCATTCAGTTCCTTGTGGTTGTGGGGTGAGGAGGTCCCCATCTTGCTGGCTGTTAGTGGGGGCCACTGAAGGCCCCACTCCTACATGGCAGCTGACGTCTTCAAGGCCAGCAGGAGACTCTCCTGCTCCAGGTGGCTGCAGAAAATGCCCAGACAGACAGGTGGCCTGAGGGCACTGTTATCATCTCCCAGATAACGTCACCTCCTCAGGGGATGCCTCTGGACCCATCTTTGCAGGCCCAGCTCAGACCCAGGAGGCTGGTG
This sequence comes from Phacochoerus africanus, assembly GCF_016906955.1. NCBI lineage: Eukaryota > Metazoa > Chordata > Mammalia > Artiodactyla > Suidae > Phacochoerus > Phacochoerus africanus. Next base: position 4,939,968 of record NC_062560.1, on the reverse strand, counting down.
CTCTAGGAGGGCTGGGACCCTGAGGGGCTGAGCTAAAGGATGTTCTCTACACCCTGGTTAAATGCCTGGTCTGTTCCTTTACCGTGGCTTCTGTAACAAATGAGCACACACTTGGGGGCTTGCTGTGATGGAAGCGTATCTTTCCTGCTCAGGTGGGCAGAAGTCAGGGTGTTTTCAAGGCTGGTTTTTCGTACGGGTGTGGATGGAGCAGCTGTGCCAGCTTCTCTCCTAGCACCTGGTGACTGCCAGTCATCCTGGGGATTCCTGGGTTTGTCTAAGCATCACATCCAAAGCTGCCTTCACTCTCATACCAGCTTCCTCCCATCTTCCTCTGCATCACTTCTTTCTGCTTCTGCTTCACCCCATCTTCCTCTCCACGTGTCTCCTACTAGCCTCTTCCCTTCTTAAAAAGACCTAAGTCCTTGGATTGATAACTGCTCTGCATCCATGCTGAGCTCACCTTCAGATCTTTCACTAATTCCATCTGCAAAGACCGTATGTCCCTGTAAGGTCACCCTCTTGAGTTCTGGAAGGACGTGGGTTCTGGGGACGCTTTGAACCCATGGCCGTGACCGAGCATTGCCCCTGCTGTCTACCCTGCCTTCACCATCTCTTATGTCATTAGAGTCTCCTGCCCCTTTTCTGAAATCCCTCCCACCCGCCCCGCTTCTCTTTTTGTCTTCTTAACGCCTAGTTCAGCTCATCCGTCTTTTACATCTGCTGGGGAAATGTTCCTGACTAGCAGAGGGGGCAGAGTCCCCAGGATGTATGGACACCACCTGTTAATTCACCTGGTACCCTGTCCGTGCATCACGGTCACAGTAGGGATATTAGACTGTGGTGTAATTTTCGGATTAATTGGTGCACAAGGTAGAAGACCATGAGGCTCATGATCATGAGACCTCACGAAGAGGGTGAAGACAGCGTCTCCTTGCAATTGTTCTCCGTAGCCCTAGTATTTAAGAAGAAAAGTTTGGGAGTTCCCATTGTGGCTCAGTGGTAACCACCCTGACTAGTATCTATGAAGATACAGATTCGATCCCTGGTCTCGCTCAGTGGGTTAAGGATTCGACATTGTGAGCTGTGGTGTAGGTGGGAGATGTGACTGGGATCCTGTGTTGCTGTGGCTATGGTGTAGACAGCAGCTGCAGCTCCCATTCAACCCCTAGCCTGGGAACTTCCCCAAAACACAAATAAGTAGATAGATAGACAGACAGACAGACAGACAGACAGACAGACAGACAGGAGTTCCCATTGTGGCTCAGCAGATTAAGAACCTAACATAGTGTCTATGAGCTGTGGCTGCAGCTCCCCTTCAACCCCTAGCCTGGGAGCTTCCATATGCCGCAGGTTCGGCACATAAAAGAAAAAAAAAATGGATGGCAGGGAACCCCACCTGTCCTGGCTTCAAAAAGCCTTCCGTGCTCTGATAGCTGAAATGGACACTCTGTGTCCGTCCTTTAGAACGTGGATCCTGACTCCATGATGTGTTTCCACCCTGGGGTCTTTACATGAGCCACTGAAGAAGGAATGAGCCAGGACATGAGTGGAATTCATGCACAGAAGTGTTTTCTGAGTGTGGTTGGAATGCATCTCCTTGGAAATTTTATGTGTAGAAATCCCAGCTCCCTGATGGATGTTTCAGAGGGTGGCGTCTTGGGGAGCTCATGAGGTTCTGAGGGTGGAGCCCTCATGGATGGCATTAGTGGCCTTTTCAAAAAGACCCATGAAAGGTCCCGTATCCCTTCTGCCATGTGAAGACACGGTGAGAAGATGGTATCTGGGAGCCAGGAAGAGGGTCCTGGGCAGATGCTAATTCTACCCTTGCCTGGATCTTGGACTTCCAGCCTCTAGAAAGGTCAGAAGAGATTTCTCTTATTTATAAGCCACCCGGTCAGTGGTTTCTAAATAACACCTTTTTTCATATATATACACACACACACACACACACACACACACACACACACACACATATATATATATATATACATACACACACATATGCATATATATGTGTGTGTGTGTGTGTATATATATTAAAAACTCAGTATATATAAACACATATATATAAAGCTCAGTATATATATAAACACATATCTAAAACACGTATAAAACAAGATGTTATATGTACTATATTATATAGTATTAAAATATATATTATAATATAACCTATATATTATATGTAATACTTTTTTCTTTTTTTTTTTTCTTTTCTAGGGCCAGACCTGTGGCACATGGAGGTTCCCAGGCTAGGGGTCAAATCGGAGCTGTAGCCACTGGCCCATGCCAGAGCTGCAGCAACTTGGGATCTGAGCCACATCTGTGACCTACACCACAGCTCACGACAATGCTGAATCCTTAACCCACTGAGCGAGGCCAGCGATTGAACCCACAACCTCATGGTTCCTAGTCGGATTCGTTAACCACTGAGCCATGATGGGAACTCCAATATTTATATTAATTTATATATAGTGTATATTGATTATGAGATGTATTGATAATTATGTCTGCTATACATAGCTTATGTATCATTTTTATGTATAATGTTATATATTAACATTTTGTTTTACATATATAGATGAAAACATTTGTTCTTTTATGGCAGCACAAACAGACTAAGGTAACATCCCTGGGAGTTTCCATCATGGCTTAGTGGTAACGAACCTGCCTAGTATCAATGAGGAGGTGGGTTCAATCCCTGGCATCGTGCAGTGGGTTAAGGATCTAGCGTTGCCATGAACTGTGGCGTAGGTCACAGATGTAGCTCAGACCTGGCGTTGCTGTGGCTGTGGTGTAGGCCGGCAGCTGTAGTTCCAATTAATTCAACCCCTAGCCTGGGACCCTCCATATGCTGCAGGTATGGCCCTAAAAAGATGAAAAATAAAACAATGCCTGATAAACAGATACTAATGTAAATGAAACAGAAAAGTGTCTCCTTAACATCATTAGACGCATAGCACAGTGACTGAATCATCCACCAGAGACTCTTTTTAAATTTTTAAAATTTCTCCAATGGCATCGCTTGCTCGGTAATTTGTGACTTTTTGTTGTATCTCCCTTTCTCCTGTTACTGCCTGAAATGTCCAGGGTTGTTAAAAATATCATGGGTGATTTTTATCTATGGCTTATTATTACATCATTAGCTAAAGTACTTATTTCTGCAAATAATGTTTACCACTCTCCTTTTGTTTAATATGAAATTTAATGAGTTCCTTTTGTGGCTCAGTGGGTTAAGAATGTGACATAGTGTCCGTGAGGGTGTGAGTTCGATCCCTGGCCTCACTCAGTGGGTTAAGGGTCTGGCGTTGCCACAAGCTGCGGTGTAGTTTGCAGATGTGGCTCAGATCTGGTGTTGCTGTGGCTGTGGCATAGGTTGCACCTGCAGCTCTGATTTGACCCTTAGCCTGGGAACTTCCACATGCTGCAGGTGCAGCCATATGTAGAAAAGAAAAAAGAAATGAAAAATGATTGTTCTGTGTATCATTTTCAGCCCTCCTGTGATATACTTTCCCCATGCTTAACCTTCATTCTGCCTTCTTTCTCTTTGGATTCGTGAGCTTCCTGGAGGTAAATTTCCCCCTGCTTGTGTCCCATTATCAGAGCATTCTGCACAGGCATTTTCCCAGATGTCTCAGAGGGTTTCATTTCCTGGCAGTTGCATCTCAGATGATACCTCCCAGAAGGACAGACTGGCAAGGGTGTTTCTACCAACATATGATCCATCTTACTCCATTGACTGTTCTAGAGAATTCTAAGCTGAGGGCGATTTTGTGTGTGTGTGTTCACCATGGTTCTTAAGATGTTTGGAGGAGCTTGTTACAAGCAAACAGGCAGAGCTCAGATTGAAAGAAGAATCAGAAACCCTTTGGGTCAGAGGATGAGGGTGCATAGGGACCTTGAGAGGATCAAGAAGAAGGGGTGGACCAAACGGACCTGCCTAGGATGACTCTGCTGCCCTGAGTCTGATGCTTTCTCATATCACCTTGGACCTGCATGGCTCTGTGTGTATCTTTTTCCTTTTGGGGGGGTTGGGGAGTGGGGCGGGGAGTGACATTGTCTGTATTGGGCAACTATTAGAGAAGAAGATCAATGTTTTAAAATAGTTTCAAACAAATCTTAAGATCACCATCCTTTCAAAGTAATGAACTTGTATTTCATTTTGTCGTTGTAGTTGATTTAACACGTTGTGACCATTTCTGCTGTATAGCAAAGTGACCCAGTCATACATAAATATACATTCCTTTTCTCATGTTATTTTCCATCCTGGTCTATTCCAAGAGACTGGGTAGAGTTCCCTGTGCTGTTCAGCAGGACCCCATTGCATATCCATTCTAAATGCCATAGTTTGCATCTACTAAGCCCAAACTCCCTGTCCATCCCACTCCCTCCCCCTCCCCCTTGGCAACCACAAGTCTGTTCTCTACATCTGTGGGTCTGTTTCTGTTCTGCAGAGAGGTTCTTTTGGGACATACTTTAGATTCCACATAGAAGTGATATTGAGTCTGTTTTTGTTTCATAGATAGGTTCGCTCATGCCATATTTTAGATTCTACAGTATACATGGTAGCCTATGATATTTGTCTTTCTGACTTAATAGGATAACCTCTAGGTCCATTCATTTTGCTGCAAATGGCATTATTTCATTCTTTTTTACAGCTGACTAATACTCCATTGTGTATGGATACCACATCTTCTTAATCCACTCCTCTGTTGATGACATTTCAGTTGTTTCCTTGTCTTGGCTATTGTCGTGCTGCAGTGAACATAGGGGTGCATGTATCTTTCTTTTTCATTTTTCTTTATTGTTATTTCCCCAATACAATTGTTTTTCTACTGTGCAGCATGGTGACCCAGTTCTTTTTTCTCACATTATCATGCTCCATCATAAGTGACTAGACATAGTTCCCAGTGCTGTACAGCAGGATTTCATTGCTTATCCATTCCAAAACAACAGTCTGCATCTATTCACCCCAAACTCCCCATCCCCCTTGGCAACCACAAGTCTATTCTCCAAGTCCATGATTTTCTTTTCTGTGGAAAGATTCATTTGTGCCATATATTGATTCCAGATATAGGTGATATCATATGGTATTTTGTCTTTCTCTTTTTTTTGAATGAAAGTTTTGTCTGGGGTATATGCCCAGGAGGGGGATTCCTGGGTCATATGGTAATTCTATGTATAGTTTTCTGAGGTACTTCCATACTGTTCTCCATAGTGGTTGTGTCAGTTTACACTCCCACCAACAGTGCAGGAGGGTTCCCTTTTCTCCACACCCCCCCCCAACATTTATTTTTTTTGTAGACTTATTAATGATGGCTATTCTGACCAATATGAGATATTACTTCATTGTAGTTTTGATTTGCATTTCTCTAATGGTTAGTGATGCTGTGTGTTTCTGAATGGCTGCCTCCTTTGGGAAAATGAGTGTCCCGATATGTTTTCACAGCTGGCCCTCAGGTCGCAGCCAGAAATATGCGTGTGTTGGGGGGAGCAGCCTTTGACGTGGCCCCCCTCCTCTGGGATATGGACGGGGGGAGCAGGAGGGGAGGCGTGTCATCCTGACTGATGCCTACAAGACTACCTGCTCTTGTATTAAGACTAAGGGTGCTTTCTTCTTGGCAGCCTGTTATTCTGTTTGGTTTTCTTTGCTTCTGCAGTTTTAAAGTAAGTTGCCAGTTGAAGTCTCCATGTCTAGTTCTTTTCACATATTATGACGGAAATGGTGGGGCTGTTAAAACACAGCAGTGTGGTCTTCAATCTTTATTCTGATACCACACAGGTATCTGTGTCTTTTTTCTGCATCATTTCTCTTAGATTTTATGTGCTTTTGGGGGGTTGATTCCCATTTTCTTTTCCTTAGTCACCCCGTGTATTGCTTCTTTTTTTTAGGTCCCTTTCTTTTCTTACCAAATGTAATTTCATTTTATTTCATTAAATGTATATAAATAGGAGTTCCCATTGTGGCTTGGAGGTGATGAACCCAACTAGTATCCATGAGGACATGGGTTCGATCCCTGGCCTTGCTCAGTGGGTTAAGGATCCAGCGTTGCTCTGAGCTGTGGTGTAGGTCAGAGATGCAGCTTGGATCCTGCATGGCTGTGGCTGTGGCATAGGCCAGCAGGTGCAGTTCTGATTCGACGCCTAGACTGGGAACCTCCATATGCTGCAGGAGTGGCCATCAAATGAATAAATCTAAGTACACACACACACACACAAATACAGGCATTCCCTGGTGGCTTGGGAAGGTGAAGGGAGGATCCAGCATCATCCCTGCAACAGCTTGGGTCACTCTTGTGGCAAGGGTTTGATCCCCGGCCTGGGAACTTTTGCATACTTTGGCTGCAGCTAAAAATAAATAAATAAAAATATAAAATGTATTTCCTGAGTGATGCTCATGTTTATTAAATATGTGTACAAATGCGTGTATAGATATATGGTGTGTGTGTGTGCAAAAAAATATATATATGTGTATTTCCTCAGTAATTCATAACTTCTCTTTTTTTTTGGCTACACCTGTGGCACATGGAAGTTCCCGAGCCAGGGATTGAACCTGGAGCCACAGCAGCCACCCAACCATTGCAGTGACAACACAGGATCCTTCTCCCTCTGTGCAACAGGAGAATGCCATCTCAGACCTTCTTCTGGCCCAGATTATTCATCCTTGCATATTTTTTTCAGAATCAAGGTTAGAATAATTCTGTTCAGTTGCCCAAAGTTCTTCCCACTGATAAATTCGTTTGAAAATGTATTAATACCGTTATATACCATTTCTATCACAGAATGCTTCTAAATATAATCTTTTATGTCTCTTATAATTTTATATATTTTATACAATGTGTTACATACTTCTCAAGGTTTTTAATGGAGTGTTTATTACTAATATGAAAAGTACTTTTTTTTTGGCCACCTGGCAGTTTATGGAGTTCCCAGACCAGGGATCAGATCTGAGCTGCTATTGGGACTTCTAGCCCAGCTGCGGCAGCTGGATCCTTTAACCCAGTGAGGGGTGCTGGGGATTGAACCTGTGTCCTGGCACTGCAGTGATGCTATCAATCCTGCTGCACCACACTGGGAACTCCAAAAAACAAAAAAATTTTTAAGCCGTGCCAGTGTGGTAAATGAAAGTTCCTGGGCCAGGGATGGAACACCCTGCCGCAGCAGTGACCTGAGCCTCTGCAGAGATGAAGCCAGATCCTTAACCTGTGGCTCCATAGGAGAAGGATGAACAGCCGTTCTAAGTATGTTCTGTATTTCATCTGTTTAATATTTCTAAATATGTTAAATATTTCATATGTATGGACGTAGATGTTGTGACTTGTAATCACACAATGAGAATGAAGAAGTTGGAGTTCCCATCGTGGCTCAGTGGTTAACGAATCTGACTAGCAACCATGAGGTTGTGGGTTCCATCCTTGGCCTCGCTCAGTGGGTTAAGGATCCGGCATTGCCGTGAGCTGTGGTGTAGGTCACAGAGGCGGCTAAGATCCCATGTACTCTGGTGAATGCTGGTGGCTACAGCTCTGATTAGACCCCTAGCCTGGGAACCTCCATATGCCTTGGGTACAGCCCTAGAAAAGACAAAAAAAAGAATGAAGATGTCATCCTTTCTCACTCATTCAGTTGATGATCTAAATGGCTTTTCTCTGATTATGTAGTCACATCCAGGAATGACTCTTCTTTTCTAATAGCTGCAAAAATTTCCCCTAGTAGAGTCTTTCCCAGAGCGCATATCCTGCAGTCATAGGTCAGCTCTTCATTTGCAGGATTCAAAGAGCAGTCCCTGTCCATAGAAATACTGCAGTCGTCTCATTCTTTAGTAACTATATTAATTGCATTATTTGCCATCTTCAGAATAGTTTTTTCTCCTTTGACCATTCTGTGGGTTATCATTTTACTGGTGAAATGACTGCATTTCTTTCTGTTTGTCTGTCTTTGACATTTTTAGAGGAAAACCTCCTTCTTATTGGATCCTAACATAATATCCTTCCTTTTTCTTTTTTTTTAAAGTTAGCATGGAAGTTATTTATCAGAGTCATCACCACTAGAGCAGACATCATGATGTGTTTGGATTCCTTAACCCAATCTTTATAGTTTAGTGTTGTCATTTTTTTTAATGTTTTAGGGCCACACCTGCTGCATATGGACAGTCCCAGGTTAGAGATAGAATCAAAGCTGCAGCTGCTCCCCTATACCACAGCCACAGCCACACAGGATCCAAGCTGTGTCGGTGACCCACACCACAGCTCACGGCACCGTCGAATCCTTCACCCACAGAGCGAGGCGAGGGATCGAACCCTTGTCCTCATGGTTACTAGTTGGGTTTGCTCCTGCTGAGCCATGATGGGAACTCCCTTGTGCTATCATTTGAACTGCATTTTAAGGGAGAGGGAAAAACCCAATGGGATTTTCTGTTTGGAGGCTTTGCGGAAACACCTAAGACTTGACATACAGGTTTGTTTGTTTGTTTGTTTTCCTATTGAAATGCCCCATCTACTTATGGTAGAACTCTTGCAAATGATCCTTGCATCAAGAGAACATCTTGGAACCAATGTATAAATGCCATGCATTCTGCATTTCCCCTTCAGGACTTAGTTCTTGTCATATTTTGTACGTCAGTGTCTATTTCCCTACATTCAGATCTCAGGCACATATTTGTAGCCACATCTTTCCTCCCAAAGATGTGGATTTTAATTCCTTCCTTACACTTGCTCTACAACCAGCAGGTTTTAGCATCTCAGCCTTTTCTTTCAGTCTCCAGTTGGTCCCTTTTCATGCCTCCGGACCGAGCAGTCTCCATCTTCTCTTGCTCTGTGAAAAAGGGCAAGAGAGTTATCTCAGCATTCTTCCTAAGGCTGTGGTTATCTTGTGTCCTGCTCTGCTTTGATTCCCCACAAAACACACATTGTGTCTCATGTTTTCTCTTTCCTCATCATCAGACATGTCGGGATTGACCCAGACAAGGTGTCTGCTAGCAGAAGGGAGTGCCTATATGAGTGGCCATTCCCTTGGCCCAGGGGTCCAGCCAACTGGGGTGGCCCCATACCACCTATATCCCTTCCTGGGGTCCCCTTACAAATGCAGACTCTTTCCCATCATTGACCTGTTTCTCTCCTTCTCACATTTGGTTGCTTAGGATAAGCCCATCCCCAGGGAGCCTGGCCCCTAACTGTGTGTTAACACTCAGATACTCTGTATGTGCCGAGTGTGACACACTTCCCCGGACTTCTCCTGATCCCTCACCTATAGCAGTCCATGAATGGATGTTTCCACTTCTCTTTGCTATTGGTGGCTGAACACAGGGTTGAGGGGAGATGTGGCATATCCACTGATGGATTTCCCATCAGATTTATTGAACTGCTTCCCGGTGCGGTAGTGCCGTCCGAAGATGCCAAGGGAGCTGAACTGTCTTCAGCTTCATGAACGGGGTCCTGAGAAACCTGCAAGGTGCATTCATAGATTTCCCGCTGTTCCAGGCTCACTGTGACATTCCACGTTTTATTTGTTTTCATGAGCATTTTTAGTTGGGAGGTTTGCATCCAAAGATGCCACTTGGACACTGTATTGGCTGGTCACGTCATCCAAAAGATCTTTGCAGAGAAGAGTTTTCATCCAGCTCTTGAAAGCTGGTTGGAATATTAGCCAGCAAGCAGCTGCAGCCTTGAGAGGGAGAATGGGTTTTTTTGGGTGAAGGACCGGCAATTCAATATATTTCCACATGGTCTCCCATCTTCTTATAAACTCACTTTATGCTGTGAAATAATTGGCGCTGGGCTTACTTATTTTCTCTTTCTTCAGTGGAAAATAATAACAACAAATAATAATCACCCAAATCCATAACCTAGAGAGATTTTCATAAATACCTCAGATTACGTATAATTACCAAAGAAATGAAATTAAGCTCGCGATGACTTTGTCTGCTGTTCTCAAAAGAACATGGTTTCAGAAACGGAGCTCGTTTTGCATAAATCTGTAAACACCTAGAGAGAGATTAAGCCTCAATCTTGGCCTGAAGCAAATGCTTTATGGATTTACATAGAATGGATTGATTGGCTTAGAGTCATTAAGCCTATGGGATTAAACATTTGTGTGCAAGAAAAATCCCCTCCTGCAATCACCAACCAGTATTATTTTGGAAGCAATATCATGCTAATATACATATTCAAGAATATTAAAAGGGAGGCAAATTGGAGATTATCAGGATGTGTTTAATAAAGCTGGGTCATATTCTAGGATCACAGCATCACGTAAGGATTCCGAGTCCTTGGGACAGGGACTCAAATAGTTTAGGAATCTCTTTACAGCTAACACTTGAGATTGTATTCAAAACATCACTCTTTCCTTCAAGCCCAGTGGCACCATCTTGCCTAAGAATGGACTTTACTTGAGAAATGATTTTCCGATGATGAAGAGACCCTCCATCCAGTCAAATGGGTCTCTTTATATTTACGTTTTCTCTCCATCCTTCCTCAAAAACAAATTTTTTTGCATTAAAAAAATGAAGTATAGTTGATACGCAACATCATGTTTGAAACACCATTTCCAACACCTAGTTTTTGCCTTTCCCCTAATAACAGTTTTCCTTTATGTGCTTAGTTACTTAGGTTTAATTTTCATTTTCTGTACTAGGCCAACTAGGATGCCATCAATCATTGTGATTCATAATTGATGGGGGGGGGGCAGAACAAAATCACTTTGTCAGAGACCAACCTCCCACCTCGCATCAACTGCTTCTCCCTCTTTGCTTGCTGCATGGGGACACTGTGTTGCCGGGATAGGTTTGGGTTCTGAGTTTGCATCCTCAAATGGTGACACATTGATCTCCTGGACCAAGTTACTTCCCTTCTTTTTTTTTTTTTTTTTTTTTTTTTTAGCTATAGTTTTCTCATCTGCACAATGGAGGCAGAAAGAATTCTGGCAACATTTCAGATGGTTACAATGTATATGGATCAGTCAGTGATGGTTACAATGTATATGGATCAGTCAGTGATGGTTACAATGTATATGGATCAGTCAGTGATGGTTACAATGTATATGGATCAGTCAGTGATGGTTACAATATATAGGGATCAGTCAGTGATGCTTACAATGTATAGGGATCAGTGATGCTTACAATGTATAGGGATCAGTGGGGCTGCATGTTAGTAAGCTAGCTCCACAATTTAGTTACTGAAAGTCCCATAATGAAATAACCATTGTAGTACCAGACCAACAGTCTGCGGGTAAAAGAGTAAAGTGGTCGTTTTCACTCTTTCGCTGGGTAGCACGTATTATAGACACACCTGTATACTATAAAGCCTATTATGTCACTATTGGCTGGGTCACCAGCTAGTTCTAACACCTTGTAGGCCAGCCACCCTCATTTGATCTGCTTCAGCTTCTTGACCTATAAAATACAGATGCCAGCTGGAAGGAACCGAGTCCTGGAGAAACGGCACATTCTAGAAATGGGACTGAAAATGGACAGATGATCCTGGAATATCTTCTAGTGCCAAGAAGCAAGACAGTGCTAAAAACAACCATACAAAAGCCGCAACGATGAGGATATATCAAAAAGGCACAGGAGCCAGCTAAAAGCATTCTCACTAGCCACCGTGAGAACAACTTGAGGAACAAGCTAAAGTACTCTTGCATTAAAATCCACACCTACAATCCCAGGTGGTCAGAAATGGCTGGAAAAATAAACAGGAACTATGAATTTCCTATAGCTGCTGTAACCAATGACCACATTGTTACTGGCTTCAAATAACAGAACTTTATCGTATGATTTTGAAAGTGCGAAATGGGGGTCACTGGACAAAAATCAGTGTGGAGACAGGATTGAGTTTCTTTGTTGGATCAAAAGGAAAGTCTATTTGCTTCTCTTTCCCCACCACCCCCCTTTCCTTTTGGCCATGCCTGCAGCATGCAGAAGTTCCCAGGTCAGGGATGGAACCAGGGCCACAGCAATGACAATGCCAGGTCCTTAACCATTAGGCTACCAGGAAACGCCTCTTATTTTTTTAAGTCATAGAGACCACCTGTATTCCTTGAATCAAGGCACCCTCCTCAGTCTGCAAAACACAAAACCAACAACGACAACCCAAAACTGAACAGTTTAGCAGTTTCCAGTCTCTCGAATTTCAGTTCCCTCTGCCACCATCTTCCACTCTCAAGGATTCTGGTGATGAGCACATTGGGCCTGTCTGATAATCCAGGGTCATTTCCTGATGTGAAGGTCAGCTGAGGATCATCCTGCATTGCGTCTGCAAACTTAATCCCCCAGGGCCCTGTGTTGTGCCATATTCTCAGGTTCTGGGGATTAAGGCATGGGTCTCATGAGGAAGCAGGCGACCTCCCTCTCCCTCTCCCTCTCCCTCTCCTGGGGGTTGTAAATCAAACCACCCGTGCAGCAGCATTCTAACTCATTTACGGAGAACCCTCACCCCCCTATCATCAAAGCACTGGAGGATGAATCTTTCCTTGGATCTGGAGCTTTCTGCATGCTGGCTTTCCTCCCAAGAGTCTAAAATGGGAAGGAGGGAAAAAGAGTCCCTTACGATGGAGAAACCTGGCCAACGTGACCTTGGCCAGGCGATCAATGTCAATATCAGCATAGCAACAATGCATCACCCTCGCCTGGATGTGATGAGGAGGGCGCTTGACCTCTGGCGTTTGACCCTCCGCCCCCAAATGTCATAACCCCAGTCTAATCCCCCAAACGTCAGACAAACCCTAATTGGGGGATAGGCTGCACAGTACCTGGGGATGCTCTTCAAAACTGTCAAGGTCAGGAGAAACTGGAAAAGTCCGAAAAGCTGTCACAGCCAAGAGGAATCTAAGAGGAACATGGCGCCTAAATTAGCGTGTGAGATCTTGGCACCAGAAAAAGGCTCTTAGGTAAAAAACGAAGGAAATCCTACATCAAGCATGGACTTTGGTCAGTCATAATTTTTCACTATTGGCTCATTCATTATAACACAGAAATCAGACAGAGGTCAGATGCAGTCACAGAAGAAATCATGTGTGAGGCACGGCGCCACGCTCTCCTCTGTCTTTACATGTTATATTGACAGCGTAAAACTGTCCTAAAATCTAAGTTGATTGATTTTTAAGAAAAGCAAGAAAAACATGAAGGCACCCCCCCCTTTCCTCTCCAGTTCCCAAGGATGCTTTCAGGGTCTCCCTTGATGAGAAGCATCAAAATGCTGGGATCATTGTTCGCCTTAAAAATCCAGATGGGATTTTGCTCCAAAACAAAACAAAGCGAAGACCAAACTCAGAGCACCACCTTCATGAGGTCTCAGCCCTGAATCGTCTAGAAATCCAGGGTGATGATAATTACCATGATGCTAGCAGGCTCTCCTGACGGTACCTGCCTGATCCGGGGCTTCCTCTGCTACGTGGTTTTAGTTGCACAAGAAGGAATCGATATGCGGGAGTTCCCTTCGTGGCTCAGCAGTTCACGAACCCAGTGAGGGTCCATGAGGATGCGGGTTCCATCCCTGGCCTCGCTCAGGGGGTTAAGGATCCAGCAGTGCCATAAGCTGCAGGGTAGGTTGCAGATGTGGCTCGGATCCCACGTTGCTGTGGCTGTAGCGTCGGCCGGCAGCTGTCGCTCCAATTCGACCCCTAGCCTGGGAAGCTCCATATGCTGCAGGTGCAGCCTTAAAAAAAAAAAAAAAAAAAAAAAAAAAAAAAAGCAAAAATATATATAAATAAATAAGACTCTTTATGCACCTGATCTCTTGGGGATGCTGGGACGTATCAGTGACATGGTGATATAATTGACATGCAAGGCGGTGTGTAGTAGGTAGCACCCATGGAATGATGCCAGGATACAAGAATTAAGAGATGGTTTCTTCCTGTGCAGTAGACCGCAGGTGCCTGCCACATGGTCTTTGGTACTTAGACTGGGTCTTCCAAGGTTTTCAAAGTTAGACAGTGAGTCTCAAGAGGGGATGTTTGTTTTATGGCCACACCTGCAGCACAAAGAAGTTCCTGGGTTAGGGATCAAATTGGAGCTGCGGCTGCAGGTCGACGCCAGATTCAAGCTGATGTATCTTCGACCTACGCTGCAGCTCGCAGTCATTCTGGATCCTTAACCCACTGAGTGAGGCCAGTGCTGGTACCCACATCCTCATGGAGACAATGTCGGGTCCTTAACCTGCTGAGCCCAACAGGAACTCCACCTTGTGATTCTTAAAGATATATGTTTGATGGAGTTCCCGTCGTGGCGCAGTGGTTAACAAATCCAACTAGGAACCATGAGGTTGCGGGTTCGGTCCCTGACCTTGCTCAGTGGGTTAACGATCCGGCGTTGCCGTGAGCTGTGGTGTAGGTTGCAGACGCAGCTCGGATCTGAGTTGCTGTGGCTCTGGCGTAGGCGGGTGGCTACAGCTCCGATTCGACCCCTAGCCTGGAAACCTCCATAGGCCGCGGGAGCGGCCCAAGAAATAGCAAAATGACAAAAAAAAAATATATATATATATATATGTATATGTTTGATAGTCTTTAACTGAGGTTAAAATACACGTTTTAGAGTCTTTAAGACTTGATTTGCATCTTCCACATGGCAGACTCGGGCACAGACCAGTGGGATGATTTTGTATCAATCTAAGACAATTTTTTGTGGGGGGGAGTTGCTTGCTCACTAGGTCCCCTTGTGTGTGACACGGACATGGAAAGCCAAAGATAGCTTGACTGATTTTCCTGGTAGACATCGATGAGCCACTTTGAACTGTGGACAGTCTATTGTTTGGCATCGGTGGCAAAAGGAACCAAAGCCAGGGGTCCTACCTCTTTGTAACTCTTGTCCCCCACACCACAGCCACCCATTAGTCAGTGGTGTAGGTTCTGACTACATAAGGAAGCTTTTGATGAAGTTCCCGGGCATTTCACCCAGTTAAGGATCTGGTGTTGTCACTGCAGAGGCTCCATTTGCTGCTAGGATGATGGTTTGATCCCTGGCCCAGGAACTTCTGCATGCTGCATGCACACACACCCCTGCCCCCCAAAGAAGAAAGCTTTTGATCACAGTGAACACCAGGAAACAGAACTCAAAATCCTCTAGATGCTCTTAGCAAGGAAAATACGTGTGGTTTATTTGTGTGTGTATACATATATATATGTGTGTGTGTGTGTAAACAAAAGTTTATTGCCAATTTTTTTTATACAACACCATTTCAAGAGGTGTCTCAGGGCAAACCAAAGCCAATTTCATTTTCAACGTGAGTTTTCTAAATAAAGAGGCATAAAAAGCGTCAAGCAGAATTCAATACTAAATTAGTTTCATTTTTTAAACACATTGTCATTTAATCTCCAGCTCAGGGATGTTGCTGGGGGAGGTAATATATTCTGTCAGTTGAAAGGGCTAATAAAAATGTGAGAGATTGATGTAAATCTAACAGGATTTGTCTATTATTCCTGTGAACCGAAATATTTCAATAACAATGTTCATAAGAAAAGAATGCTTCTGCAGGTCTAAGCAGTGCCCTGAGATTTTAATAAGAAGCATAGACATATATCAGAGACCTGTAAAGTTTGAGATTGATTTTGATTTCTACCATAGAAACTGTGAAATCAATTTATCCTAATTCCAGTGACACAAGAAAGGAAGCATCCTTGCTGCATATTTTGTTCTCATTCTGTCTTCCAAAGGCAGTCAGAGAAAAAGAAAAACCTATCCCCCCCAAAAAAAAACACCCCTCTTATTATTTCCATTATTCCAGGGAGGCATTTTGAACTGCCAGAGTAATAAAACAAATGAGACCTGTTTTTAATATAATCACAAGCATGTGCCTTCAATTTCCCTGAAAGGACACCCCAAGATAAATGAAGTGGCAAAATTCCTTTTTTTTTTTTCTATTTTGAATGGCTGATTTTCAGTATTGTGTTAGTTTCAGGTGTATAGCAAGGTGATTCCATTATACATAGATGCATGTATGTACCTATATATTCTTCTTCAGATTGTTTTCAGATTATGGCTTATTACAAGATACCGAATATAGTTCCCTGTGGTACATAGGAGATCCTTGTTGATCTATTTTATATACATTTTGTATACATTAGGAGTTTTGTTAATCCAAAACTCCTAATGTATCCCACCCCTGCCTTCCCCTTTGGTATTCATACATTTGTTTTCTAGGTCTTTGAGTCTGTTTCTGTTTTTAAAATAAGTTCATTTGTATCCTTTTTAAGATTTCACATATATGTGACATAGGGTATTTGTTTTTCTTTCTGACTTCACTTAGTGTGAGAATCTCTAGTTGCATCCAGGTGGCTGCAAATGGCACGATTTTGTTCTTCTTCATGGCTGAGTAATATTCCATTGTGTATAGGTACCACATTTTCTTTATCCATTCCTCTCTTGATGGACATTTAGGTAGCTTCCACATCTTGGCTGTTGCGAATAGTGCTGCTGTGAACATAGGGGTGCATGTGTCTTTTGGAATTGGAATTTATATCTCGTATGGATATTTAAGTAGCAAAATTCTTATATTTAAGAAAGAAATACAATATGTAATAAAGAACAACAAAGCAAAAAACAAACAACTACCAAAAAGCTCCCAAACCAACCACCCAAATCAAAACCTTGATATGGCCAAGTAATGATGAATGATAATCTAATCTCCATTCTAAATATCAGATTTAAAAGTGCCGCATTTCACTTCTCTACTTAATTAGTTATACACACTACCTTGGAGCATCTCCATTTTTCCCACCAGTATTAGCTGTGGGCCTGAGGTTAAAAATCCTTGAGTTGGAGTTCCCATTGTGGGTGTGGTGGGTTCATGATCTGGCTTGTCTTTTGCGGAAGCACTGGTTTGCTCCCTGGCCCAACGCAGTGGCTTAAGGATCTGGCATTGCTGCAGCTGTGGCTCATATTTAAGCCCTGGTCCATGAACATCTCTGTGCCCCAGGGGCAGCCAACAAAAGAAAGAAAAGAAATCCTTGATGCATCAGACATCGAGTAATCATGTGACTTACTTGTGCTGAATATTTTGGAAGTCATTACAAATTTAGCAATACAATAAAAGAATTTTTTTTTTTTTAAAAAGGCAAACTAGACCAAGTCTTTGGGCTCAGGAAGCCAACAGTCTTATGGGGAGAAAGTTATTAAACACACTATCATATTATAAGGTATCATACATTTCTGGAGACAGATTTATACTCACAAGAATAACTGAGGAATCCTGGCAGTTGAGGAGTGAAAAGTTGGGATGATCGGGGAATCACTTTCTGAGGGAATGGACTTTAGTGGAAGCATAAAGCAGGGGAAGCTGGGAGGATGAGTGGGAAGGAAACTGGAGGATGCAGAGCAGGCAAAACTTTTGCAGGAAGATGGAGCAGGGCAGAGTCCAAAAGCCCTAGGGATGTGTGATTCTCTGAGGAGTGGATCCAGGTCCAGGCTGGTGTCTTACTTAGCTTTTCTGCATACGAAAACCACCCTGGGAGTTCCCTTTGTGGCTCAGTGGTTAATTAACCCGACTAGTATCCATGAGGACGTGGGTTCGATCCCTGTCCCTGCTCAGTGGGTTAAGGATCCGTCATTGCATGAGCTGTGGTGTAGGTTGCAGATGTGGCTAGGATTTGGCGTGGCTGTGGCTGTGGCGTAGGCTGGCGGCTGCAGCTCCAATTCAACCCCTAGCCTGGGAGCCGCCATATGCTGTGGGTGCAGCCCTGAAAAGACAAAAGACAAAAAAATGACCCCAAATCTCAGCATTTTATTTTATTGATGTGTAGTTGATTTATGATGTTGTGTTAATTTCAAGTATACAGCAAAGTGATTCCATTATGCATGTGTGTGTATACACACACATATATGTACACATACACACATATGTATTCTCTTTCATATTCTTATCCATTGTGGTTTCTCATAGGATATTGAATATAATTCCTTGCATTCTCCAGGAAGACTGTTGTTTATCCATCTTATATTTAAACATTTGCATCTGCTAATCCAACTCTCCCCCACTCCATCCCCCACCCCATCCCCGACAACCGCTATTCTGTTCTCTATGTCTGCGAGTCTGTTTTGTAGATAGGTTTATTCACGTCATATTTAAGATTCCACATAGAAGTGATATCATATGGTATTTGTCTTTCTCTTTCTGACTTACTTCACTTAGTATGAGAATCTCTAGTTGCATCCATGTGGCTGCCAGTGGCACGATTTCATTCTTTTCTATGGCTGAGTAGTATTCCTTTGTAGATATGGACCACACCCTTCTTTATCCATTCCTCTGTTGATGGACATTTAGGCTGTTTCCATGTCTTGGCTATTGTGAATAGTGCTGCAATGAACATGTGGGCGCATGCGTCTTTTTAAAGGAAAGATTTGTCTGGATATATGCCCAAGAGTGGGACTGCTGGATCATATGGTAGCTCTACTTTTAGTTTTTTGGGAACCTCTGTACTGGCAGATCTAAGCATTTTAAATCATTCTTTATTTTGCCTATGCTTCTTGGGTTAGAAATCTTTTGTTTGGTTTAGTTTGGGTTTTTTTGTTGTTGTTTGTTTTGTTTTTGTCTTTTTCTTTTTTTTTTCTTTTGTCTTTTTGCCATTTCTTGGGCCACATCTGTGGCATATGGAGGTTTTCAGGCTAGGGGTTGAATCGGAGCTGTAGCCACCGGCCTACACCACAGCCATAGCAACGCAGGATCCAAGCCGCGTCTGCGACCTACACCACAGCTCATGGCAACGCCGGATCCTTAACCCACTGGGCAAGGCCAGGGATCGAACCCGAAACCTCGTGGTTCCGAGTCGGATTCGTTAACCACTGCACCATGACGGGAACTCCCGTCTTTTTCTTTTTTTAAGGGCCATTCCTGTAGCATATGGAAGTTCTTGGGCTAGAGGTTGAATTGGAGGTACAGCTGCCAGCCACACCCACAGCCACAGCAACTCAGGATCTGAGCCTTGTCTGTGACCTACACCACAGCTCATGGCAACACTGGACCCTTAACCCACTGAGCGAGGCCAGGGATTGAACCCACATCCTCACGCATACTAGTCGGATTCACTATTGCTGAGCTACGACGAGTTGTTTCCAACTCCTGGACTGTTTGGAAATCTGGACTATCCTCAGCTGGGAGCTTCTTGAGTCAGAAGTCAGCTTCAAGGTCCCTTGGATGCTCCTCGGACCAAAGTCTTTATCCACAGGGATGCTTGTCTGTGTCCCACTGTTATACTTGGTTCCTGGCCCTCCAGAGATGCAGGAACTTGGGTTTCCCAGGCTTGGAACTAACCCATCATCATTTTTTTTTCTTTTGGGAAAACAAATCATAAAGCCCTTCAAGTCCACATGGTGGGAACACAAGCTCACAGAATCACAGGGAAGGTTGTAGAACTGAGAAACTTTGACCCATCAACCACCTCCTATAAGGCAGAAATTTTCCCTCTCTTGATATATTTCAGAGTAGCGCTCTTCCAGTTCAGGGATAGCTTTCAAATTTATTTTCAAAATGATGACCTGAGGGCAGTGCATTGCTCTTCACTTCACTTACAGAGCATGTCTTTCATGAGGCTTTCCTGTCACCTGCAAAACCCCCTCCTACCTTACAAAAGTGTGGTCTTTAGGTCTTTGTGGCCAATCCTGCCTTGTCATGGCGTATAGGAAAAAAAAGGAAGACCCTTCCAGATGCTGGCTCTTTGTGGACTTTTTTCTTAGATAGGCTTCCCAAATGTACACGTCTTTTTGTGAGTCATGAAAGTTGTGCTGATTCCGATGTTCTGGGCAGGGGGGAGCAATGAGAGAGTAGGTCAGCCGTGCCCATTTCTTCAAATGCAGAAGTGGAGCTTTTTTTGTAGGTACCAGTTGTTCAAGGGGCATGCATATGTTGGAAGGACCCTCAGAGAAAATGTTTGATGTCATCTTTGGCAGGCACCATGCTCATTGGTGTTCACGTGGAGGGTAGAATGTATGTTACCATTTACACATGAAGTGCGTTGACTGAGAAAACAAGAAGCACAACCTGGAAGGTGAGAGTTATTTTTAATTTGGTGGACTTGCTAAGGACATAAGCCCTGAAGACAGCCTCTCAGGTAGGTCTAGGGGCATCTCCAAGAGGTGAGAAAGAGCCAGGATATATAGGAGTTTTTGCGCCAAAAATCAGGCAGGCAGAACATCAAAGGATTACAGGAGACACTGGCCCATTATAAATCAACTATACCTTCATTTTAAAAAAAATGTTTTAAAAAATTAAAAAAAATATTTGCCCCCGCCCAAAAGATTACTGTTAATTAAAGAAAAACCAGAGACCTCAAGTTAGTGAATTTAGGACTTTTACTTTTCTATTTTTCTTTCTTTCTTTTTTTTAAAATTTATTGGCTATACATGTGGCATATAGACGTTCTTGGGCCAGAGGTTGAATCTGAGCTGTAGCTGGGATCCACCCCCGACCCTGTGGCAACACTGGATCCTTTAATCCACTGCACCTGGCTGGGGATTGAACTCATGCCTCTGCAGTACCCCGAGGCACCGCAGTCAGGTACTTAACCTATTGCTCTATGACATTCCAGGGCTTTTTCTATGTATATGAAGATACAAGAGTCTGGGCTCATTGAAATCATCACTTTGACATGCACCTTAACTATCCAGGACCAGCATCCTGTTTTCTCCATCCTTTATCCCCGCAGGGTGCACCTTTGTGGGCGGCTGCCATGGCAGCTGGCTTGCTGGCTGCAGCATCCTGCTTGCTGAGAATGGCGGCCACAGGGCATTTTTCATGCACAAGTGTTTATCCCTGGTACAGTCAGTGGTCAAGGTGCAGGGGTGACAGAAGAGGTATCTCCCTTGAGTTCCATTTCTGCTCCCCTCCCCGGGTCGTCTCCCTTGTCCCTGGTCCAACTCAGAGCAGCCCGCCTCCTTTGCTAATAGGAGTATGCTCTCACGGATGCATACTTCAGCTACCCATCACCTCCCCTGCAAGCAAGCATCTTCATGTCCTCGCCAACTCCCAACCGGGAGAGGACTGTCAATTGATGCAGGCATCTGGATGATCCTCTCTGACTCTGTCTCTGGAAGGAGGGACCTCCTTCAGGATGGGTGTCTCAGCAGCAGCATCTCCTGACCTAGCCAGGGCCATCGTATTGGAAACCTCAGGGCATATTTAGAGAAGGAACAGGCGGACCAGTGAGTAACCAAGGGAGGCATCCACAGTTGGAAGTGAGGCAGGTCCCATTCAGCGCCTGGCTGGACTGAGCCCAAAGCATCGTCCGTGCTCCCTGGTCTCCCCCCAGTATTGATTAGATTAAACAAATATTCCTCGGGGACCTAGAAACTAGCTCATCAATTGCATATCTATCTGTGCTGGCCAAGGAAGCATTTATTTCCCTCATAACTCATTACACAACTTCCTTTTAGTGAAAAATAATGCACAGACACGCTCTGTTTTTTATTAGCGTGTAGTTGACTTACAGTGTTGTGTCAGTGTCTGCCATACAGCAGTGTGACCCAGTCATACAAATGTACTCATTCCCTTTCTCATATTCTCTTCCATCCTGGTCTGTCCCAGGAGACTGGATAGAGTTCCCTGTGCTGGACAGCAGGACCTCATGGCTGATCCATTCTCAGTGTCATAGTTTGCATCTACCAACCCCAAACTCCCCATCCATCCCCCTCTGTCCCCCTCCCCTTTGGCAACCACAAGTCTGTTCTCCATGTCTGTGAGTCTGTTTCTGTTCTGTAGATAGGTTCATTTGTGCCCTGTTTTAGATTCCATACACAAGTGATATTCATAGGGTATTTGTCTCTCTCGGATTTACTTCATGTAGTATAAGAATCTCCAGTTGCATCCATTAGACACACTCTTTTTATTATAATTATTATTTACTTATTTGGCCATACCTGCAGTAGTCAGAAGTTCCCCAGGCCAGAGGTTGGACCCTCACCACAGTCGTGACTTGAGCCACAGCAGTGGCCATGCAGGGTCCTTAACCCACTGAGCCACCAGGGGACTCCTTAATATGTTGACCAAAGATAACAAAATTAAGTAGGACTTGGAATTTGCCCTCCAAATCGACAAAACACCAACATTAATAGGAACTGATAAATACATTTTTAATATGACTTCTTGCATTAAGAGCAATAATTTGAAAGGTCTCCTGGATTCTGTTATATCCTTATTTCTCGCAGAGATAATGTGATCCGATAACACCATTGATTGATACCATTTGCATATGTTTGTGGCGACATACGTAAGTGCATTTTAAAAAGAATCGTTATAAAATTACTTGACCGGAGTTCCCCGTTGGTGCAGGTGGTTAAGGATCCACGTCACTGCTGTGTCTCAGGTTGCTGCTCTGGCATGAGTTCGATCCCTGGCCCCTGATCTTCCACATGACATTAGTGTGGCCAAAAAAAAAAAAAAAACCCTCAAAATATGAAATTACTTTCCTTGGAGTTCCCATCATGGCTCAGCAGGAATGAACCCAACTATATCCGTGAGGACCATATTTCAGTCCCTGGCTGTGCTGAGTGGGTTAAGGATCCGGCATTGCCTTGAGCTGTGGTGTAGGCTGCAGTCGAGGCTCGGATCTGGCCTTGCTGTGGCTGTGGTGTAGGCCAGCCGCTGTAGCTCTGTTGCAACCCCTAAACTGAGAACTCCAATATGCTGTGGCTATGGCCCCCAAAAGACAAAAAAATTAAATAAAATGACTTGCCTGCCTTAAAATGTTAATTGCAACATCTAGAGATTTTTCCCATAGACTTTTATTTCTCCTTTGATGTGGTTGGCCTACCCTTTCTTCTGAATTCTATACAAAAGGATCCTCTTAGGTTTATGATATGAGGTGCTATTCTAAATAGGTTGACTCTTGAAAATGTCGGTAGGGCAAAAAAGGGAACATCCCAAGAAGAGGTATAAAAAGAGATGGGTGTTCTTCAGGTCCAGGGACTAGGGACGTCAAGATATTTTATTAATGACACCATTTTAAATTTTAATAATGGAAGAGCGATACATTTGTTTGAAGTTTTTTAAATATTCCCTTTAATATTTAGAGCTTTTTCCCTGCTGGGGTTTGCTGGAGATGCTAATTATTCAATGTAAAGGAATATCATTTTGGCTTTGGGGGCATCAGGAGAAAACTCATGGCCTCTCTGGCCCTGGAGATGCCTTTCTGGCAGGTGTGAGATAGATTTTCTGTGGCATAAATTCCAGCAGAATCTTTTTCTCTGTGTCCTGTAATACCTGTATTTACACAGTTCATGATTGTAACTAAATTACATCCTCACGAGAACTTGGTTGGTTTTTAGACCATCTAATTTGTTATATTTGAGAGAACAAATATTGCAGCAGCTTATTGAAAAAGAACAAAGGGGTGGGGAATTAAATATACATAGAACATGAAAGGCGATATCTAATTATGTTTCTGGGTCAGATTCTGCTGTGTAAAATTAATGTAAAATTGTAGTCTGGCCAATAATTTCCATCAAAATCTCAGCGGGTGTTTTTAGTGTCTTGATTTCAGTTGACACGCATGTTGGAAGGTTTGCCTGGAAAGTCAGAGGACCTAGTATAAGTAGACTATCTTGAAGAACACAGAAGAAAGTTAGAGGACTTATTTGTCCCTCTTGCAACATGGACTATAAAGCTTGGACGGTAGGGTACTAACGTGGATAGAAATATAGGAAGAGATGTAGTTACAGAATCCAGAAAATAAACCCTCACATTTATAGGCCATTGACTTGCAGTAATAGTGTCACCACACTTCATCAAGGAAGGGATTGTGTTGTCAGTAAGTGGTGCTGAGACAGTGCGTTATGCAAAAAGATGCATTTCAGCCCTCACCTCGTATGCACCAGCCTTAACTCAAAATAAATGAAAAACCTAAGAAGTAAAACTCTCAAACATCTGCGACAGAAACACAGAAAGAAAATCTTCGGGGCCTTGGGTAAGCAAGAATGTCTTAGATGTGATATCAAAAGCATGAACTTTAAACAAAATCCACAAGTTGGACTTCATCAGAAATTCAAAACTCCAACTTCAAAAGACATCATTAAGGAAATCAAAAGAGAAGCCACAGACTGGGAGAAAAGATTTCCAGATCTTCTTTCTGGTAAAAGCCCTGTCTCTAAACAATATAAAGATCTCCTATGACTCAAGCATAAGGAAGAAAGAACTCAAGTTTTAATTTTTAAATTTTTTTTGTCTTTTTGCCATTTCTTGGGCTGCTTCCATGGCATATGGAGGTTCCCAGGCTAGGGGTCGAATCAGAGCTGTAGCCACCAGCCTACGCCAGAGCCACAGCAATATGGGATCTGAGCCATGTCTGCAACCTACACCACAGCTCACGGCAACACTGGATCCTTAACCTACTGAGCAAGGCCAGGAATTGAACCCACAACCTCATGGTTCTTCGTCGGATTTGTTAACCGCTGAGCCACGACTCCCAGAACTCCCAGAACTCAAGTTTTTAAATGGGCAAATTTTTTGAAGAGACATCCCACCGAAGAAGCTAGTACAGGAATAGGCGCTTGAAGTGATTAAGTCATTGGGTAAATGCAGATTAAAACCACGCAGAGGCACCAGCTCACACCCATTAGGAGGCTGATAATCAGAAAGGTAGTAACAGGTCTTAGGGAGGAGATGGGGAAATTGGAATCCAGGTACACTGCTAATGGGAACCTATAGTGATGAACCTGTCTTGAGAAACAGTCTGGCAGTTTTTTCAAGTACTGAACATACATGTGCCATGTAACATCGCAAAGCTGCAGTTTTTTCAAGTACTGAACATACATGTGCCATGTAACATTGCAAAGCTGCTCCTTGGTATCCACGCAAGACACAAGAAAAGATACATCCATAAAAAATAGGGCTCGTCAGTGTTCATAGCAGCATCATACTAGCCACCAAGGGGCAACAGTGCCCATGGCAGTCAACAGACGAGCAGATAAACAAAATCTGGTATATCCGTACAGTGAGCTGTTATTTGTCCATATGAATAAGACAAATGATTTTTTTTAATCTTTTTAGGGCCACATATGCAGCATATGGAAGTTCCCAGGATAGGGGTCCAATCAGAGCTGTAGCTGCCAGCCTACATCACAGCCACAGCCACATCAGATCCGAGCTGCATCTGCAACCTACACCACAGCTCAAGGCAACACCGGATCCTTAACCCACTGAGCGAGGCCAGGGATCAAACCTGCACCTTCATGGATGCTAGTCAGGTTTGTTTCCCCCAAGCCATGATGGGAGCTCCAGAGGAATAAAATATTGATGAGTGCTTCAACATGGATGGACTTTGAAAACACACACAGTGAAGAAGCAGGATATGAAAGACGATTATATGAATTCATGTGCTGGAAATTAATAGAAATGGCACATCTAGAAAGCTGACTAGGTGACACCAAGGGAGGAAACATTGAGTGCATACACCTGGACACAAGCCATCTTTCTGGAGTGATAAAAATGTTCTCAAGTTAGATGATGCTGATGGTTGCACAACTCCTTACATTGTCTTAAAAAAAACAGAAATCTATGATTTTTCCTCTTGGTAAGGAGTCCAAGAGATTTCCTCCTTGCCGTTATCACAGATGTAACTAGGTCATGCAAATTTTCCAAGCATTGCTAATCTGTAGAACATTTTTCTCTATCTTTGGGGGGAAATTCCCCTAAATACTGCCTCTCCTCTTGGCCCTGGAAGAATTTCAGATGACTCACATTTCAGGCTTGGACCGAGAACCTTCAGACATTGAGAAAGAGGTCTTGGTAAAGCGAGCTGACATTGAACTCACCCCAGACCTTGCAGAGTGGCCTTTGTCTGGGCTTGAGACAGCCCGATGGGGCTGCTGGTGAGATGCCAGCTATAGCGAGGAAAGCAAAAGGATTTTTTAAGGGGAACATTCAGAAGGCAGGGATATAAAGACAGCCTCATGGGAAAGGTGCTGTCCAAGGATGGGTTCCTCATGCACCTGCTTTCTCAGAGCCAACTGCATGTTTTGGGGAAATGCTGGGATGAGGAAAAGTAGCCAGACTTTGAAGGCACACATTTTCTAGGAGGGCCTCAGCTTAATCAGAGAACACTTCTTCCCTCTTATCCATTCCATGCCTTTTGACGACACCTTAATTTTTCTAGTAGCTTTTCTTTTCTTCTCCTTTTCTTTCTTTCTTTTTTTTTCAGGATTTCTATGATCTATGATCCATTATTCTTTTTTTTTATCTGCAACTGCAGGTCTTAGATTTATCGTTCCTTTCAAAGTAAGCTAAGAAAACCACCTACCAAAACCTTCTAGGCAATAGCATAGAAATTCTGTTGGTTCTTTCTCTTTCTCTCTCTCTCTCTCTCTTTCTTTCTTTCTTTCTTTCTTTCTTTCTTTCTTTCTTTTCTTTGCTTCTTTCTTTCTTCTTTCTTTCTTTCTTTCTTTCTTTCTTCCTTCCTTCCTTCCTTCCTTCCTTCCTTCCTCCTTCCTTCCTTCCTTCCATCCTTCCTTCCATCCTTCCTTCCTTTCTCTCTCTCTCTTTCTCTCTTTCGTTCTTTCTCTCTCTCTCTTCTTCTTCCTTCCTTTCGTTTGCTTTCTTTCTTTCTTTTTCTTTTTCTCCTTTTAGGGCCATACTTGCAGCATATGGAGGTTCCCAGGCTAGGGGTCGAATTGGAGCTGCAGCTGCCGGCCTACACCACAGCCACAGCAGCACCAGATCTGAGCCACGTCTTTGACCTACACCACAGCTCATGGCAACAGCAGATCCTTAACTCACTGACTGAGGCCAGGGATGGAATCCTGGATCCTCATGGATATTAGTCAGGTTTGTAACCTGCTGAGCCACAACAGGAACTCCTTTTTCCTTTTTCTTTTCCCTTCTTCCTTCCTTCCTTCCTTCCTTCCTTCCTTCCTTCCTTCCTTCTTCTTTCTTTCTTTCTTTTTTCTTTCTTTCTTTTTTTTTCTTCTTTCTTCTTTCTTTCTTTCTTTCTTTCCTTCCTTCTTTCTTTCTTTCTTTCTTTCTTTCTTTCTTTCTTTCTTTCTTTCTTTCTTTCTTTCTTTCTTTCTTTCTTTCTTTCTTTCTTAAGAGGTGACCTGTTTCAATAGAAACTTAGAAAATCTTCCAAAAAGTTGAAATTGTCTTCAGAAAAGCGGAGAACTCGTTTTTCACAGCAGCACTTCCACTCTGTCATCTGTTCAGCCTGGTTCTCTAAGAAAGGCATTTCTTATAGGCTTCTTAACACAATTTAACCTTACATTCAGTCCACCAGCTAGCTATAAAAGTGCTCTTTCATATTGATACACCTTGACCATAACAAACCCCAAAGACACGGCAGCTAATGTGACAGGGTTGAATTTTTTTTTTCCCTAAGTTTATTTTAGATCTTGGAGGGCCGTGGCATTCTCAGCCAGAAATCAATTTCCCCATCAGGTTGATGACCGTAATCGATTGACACATCTGGGTCATGGTACTTTCTAAGAGATGGGGCATGAATGAGTCTTAAGGAGAAGAATTTGTCTCCTAGAAGACTCCGTTCTGGCTTCAGGTAGAGAAGATGAAACTAATCATAGGCTGGAGTGTCAAGGGGTCCTGGGCATTTTTGTTTTTTCCCAAGCTGTCATCGCTGACTTGATGTTGGTGGCTTGAAACTGTCGACAGTGGGAATATTTAAAAGTTCACAAAATCAACCAGTACAGGGAATCCGGTTTCCACCCAGGTTCCCCTATCTGCTTGGTGATCTGTAAGAAACTGACCAATAGTCAACCCTTTCAGACCTACAGAAACAGCACCTTTAAACCTTGGTTTCCAAACCCGTGGAAGCCCCTCTGAATCACGTAGAAGTTTTCCAGATACAAGTGTTGTGATCCTGGAATTCCCATCATGGTTCAGCGGTTAGTGAAGATATCCTTGAGCATGCAGCTTCGATCCCTGGCCTTGCTCAGTGGCTTAAGGATCCGGCATTGCCTGAGCTGTGGTATAGGTTGCAGACATGACTCAGATCCCCCGTGGCTGGGGCTGTGGTGTAGGCTGGCGGCTACAGCTCTGATTGAACCCCTAACCTGGTAACTTCCATATGCCCTGGGTGTGGTCCTAAAAAGACAAAAGGACCAAAAAAAAAAAAATACCCCAAACAGCAAAAAAAAAAAAAAAAAAAAGTGTTGTGACCAGTTTACCTCTTCCTTGTCCCATTTATCCCAGCACCTTAGAGGAAGGCAGAGACCATTTTAACCAACCACCACAATTCAACTTATTCAGAAGGCACAAATGCATACTTGACACCTGTGGGCTGCATCTGTCTTTCAAAAGAAGGCAGGAGTTCCCTTCATGGTTCAGCAGGAACAAACCCAACGAAGCTCCATGAGGTTGCAGGTTTGATCCTGGGCCCCGCTCCGTGGGTGAAGGTTCTGATGTTGCCATGAACTGCAGTAGAGGTTGCAGATGTGGCTTGGATCCTGTGTGGCTGTGACTGTGGTGTAGGCTGGCAGTTGTAGCTCTGATTTGACCCCTAGCCTGGGAACTTCCATATGCCACAGGTGCCGCGCCTCCCCCCCCCCCAAAAAAAAAGCCAGAAAGCAAGCACCTGAGCGAATTAAACAATTCCAGTGATATTAAATGCTTTGGCCTCTTGTATCTGGAAAATAGAAAAACCAAAGTTAGTTCACGGCTTGCCGAGAGCCTAAGAGTTTTTTGGTGTGTGTGTGTGTGTGTGTGTGTGTGTGTGTGGTGTGTGTGTGTTGCTAGGCGCTGGAGACGGGTAATGGTTAAGGCAAAGGTTCATTTTGCCTACAGGGGAAATTTTTTAAACATTTATTTTATTGAAGTCGAGTTGATTTACAGTGTTGCATTAATATGTCTGCTGTAGAGCGAAATAATTTACTTACACACATGGAGACATTCTTTTTCACCTTCTTTTCTGTCATGATGTGTCACAAGATACTGAGTAGAGGTCCCTGTGCTCTGCAGGAGGACCTGTTGTTTATCCATCCTTTGTGGATTGGTTTGCATTTGCTAATCCCAGACTCCCACTCCATCTCCCCGCCCCCCCTCCCGCCCAAACCCCGTTCAAGGACATTTCAAGGTGGTTTATGTTTCAGGTCATCCAGGTAGGTGCCTTGATTTATTTGAACAAAGAGCCATAACATTCCAGTGAATCTTAGTGTTTCCAGCAAAGAAAACCTTGATTTAGAATGTTTTATCTTGACTTAAGAAATACGTATAGAAAGTGGTAGTGTCTTTACTGACAATAAGAACAAAGGCGCCTTAGTTTGCTCTTGAGCAGCAGGAAATGGTGAACCTTCCTGATTGAAATTCGCGGGATTTAAATGAGCAACAGGAGCACACCATGTTTATTGGCAATGGTGTGCCTCAAAGCTCTCATGCATGCAACTGATGTGGTTTATGATATGCGGATGAAAGTTCTTTCCTGTTTCTTGCTTAAATGTGTTTCTTCTTACATTATGGAATTTCCTAGCAGCGTATATCAGTGACATTTCAAAAATGTGTCTCAATGATGCCATGTGAAAAATTAGAGGGCCATTTGAAGGCTTCATATACATTTCTTTTTAAACTGAGAGAAACCCTTTTTTAATAATTTAAATTTCTTTTTTTTTTTTAACTCACATTCGCCCTTTTTTTTTTTTTTTTTTTTTTGCAGTAGTATCATGGTAACCCCCCCAACTGCATTTTCACAGGCTATCTAATATTTTTGGAAAGTTAACATTTTGAATTTGTTCTTCTTGACATCTTTATGTTAACATGAGTTTTGCATCTCCTTGTTTCATGTTTTGGAGATTCAAAGGTAACAGCATTCAACTTTTTGTATGACTTTTTCTTTTTTTTTCCTTTTACTGGGTAGTATCTCTCTTTCTTCTGATTTTTTTTGCAAACCTGTGGTTTTTGAATTTTCTCTTTTTTTCCCCCCTTTTATTTTCCTTCTCAATATGACCTCAGGAGCCAACACAAAGAAAAATGCTGATGATATAAGCAGTAACGACCGTGGTGAAGATGAAGGTATTTTTTGTTTTTTGTTTTTTAGCTCGACTTTGATGCATGATTTTATATCTCTCTCTCTCTCTCTTTTTTTTTTTTTTCATTTCAACCTGTTTTTCTTCCCCCTATCTGAAGTGAGTACACCTCTGTGTGCTTCTTTATTTTCTTCTTGGTGGGCAACCACTGTCATTTTTAATCCCAGGAACCATGTAGAGTTTTGCAAATTGCCTGGGAGACAATGTGTAAAAGCTTCTTAATAGGATGTGAGTATCAAAATGCCATTTACAAGGAAACTCACCATTTTCTTTTTCTTTTTCCTTTTTTCCCCCTTTTTTTGGCTTGGTCACAAGAAGAGAAAATGAAAATTTAAAATGTGCATGTATGCTTTCTTTTCTTCCTTCCCAAGGTTATTCTGTAATTTAATACTGTATCTCGGAGCTCTGGTCTTCTTAATTTCTCCTGTGAAAGGTGGAAACACTGTTTTTCTTTAAAACCTTTTTCTTTTTTTCCCACACATACTGATTCCAAAATAAGGTTTTCAAAGAACTGTCTCTGGCTCACAGCGAAATGCAGGAAAAAAGTGTCTTAATTAGATTTTGTTGTCTGTTTCAGAACTGCCTCTTAGCAGCATTTACAGAAAAAAAAAGGCAATAGCAAAGATTTCAAAAAGATCAAAAAGTTAGATTTATGCATCTTTGTTTTCACACCACGGCTGCTTTAAGAAAGTTTTCCCCCTCAAATGTTTAGGTGCTATGGAGGGATTTTTCTTGAATGGTCTCAAATTGTTTGACAGGGAGTCCCCCTTGTGGTGCAGTGGAAATGAATCCATGAGGTTGCAGGTTCCATCCCTGGCCTCACTCAGTGGGTTGGGTATCCCAGTTTGCCATGAGCTGTGGTGTAGGTTGCAGACGTGGCTCAGATCCTGCGTTGCTGTGGCTGTGGTGTAGACAGGCAGCTACAGCTCTGATGTAACCCCTCGCCTGGGAGCTTCCATGTGCTGCAGGTGCAGCCCTTAAAAAAGAAAAAAAAAAAGGAAATGAAAGAAAGAAAATGAAATTGTTTGACAGATTGTCCCCTGGAAGTAAAGAATGTGGCACCACACCCATTCCCAGTGCTTTGTATCCTCTTCCTTCCCTAGAACACAAGGGTTGGAAACCAAGAAAGAAGTCTGGAGTCAGCCTCTGCTGGCTTTGAAGGCTCTGTAACTGATCACAAGCTGTCCCCACCTGAGGTTTAAAATGCATGGATCTCCCTTTATTTACCTTTGAAGCAGGAAGGCACCTGCTGGTTTGCAATTTAATTTGAAGCCAAGGGAGTGGTGAGCTCCCTTTGCTGCACAGTGGAACTTCCCTGAAAGTGCCTATTATCACCCTGCTTGCTTTTTGCTGCCCTCTTGAATTTCTTTCACGAAAAACAGTGCTCTAGGAAAAGACGTTTTTGGAGTTCCTGTTCTGGTTCAGCAGACATAATATCCACGAAGATGTGGGTTTGGTCCCTGACCTTGCTCAGTGGGTTAAGGATCCAGCATTGCTGTGGCTGCTGTGTAGGTCACAGATGCAGCTCAGATCCCATGCTGCTGTGGCTGTGGCATAGTAGGCTGGCAGCTGCAGCTCCGATTCAGTCTCTAGTCTGGGAACTTCCATATGCTGTAGGTGCAGCCCTAAAAAGAAGAGAAAAAGAAAAAGACATTTTGACAGTATATCTTTCACCCCTTCTGTTCTCTTAACATTGCTGTTAGTTAATTAATTTATTTTTTACTTGCATTCTTAGGGTTCTCCCTCTGATAACCCCAAAACCTCTAAGCAAGTTCTTCCCATGGCCTGAGGGTATTACATCTGCCTTAGTCCTCACCTGACCTCTCTTTTGTGAGGATCCCAGCACTCCTGCAGTTTAGCTGCATTCCTCCATAACCACGTGTGGGTATCATTTGCCTCTTGCTCTGCTCTGTCTTCTCTTTGTGTGCCCCCCCCCTTTTTAAGGCAGCACCTGTGTCATATACAAGTTCCCAGGCTAGGGGTCGAATCAGAGCTGCAACTGCCAGCCTACACCACAGCCACAGCAATCCTGCCACCTACACCACAGTTCATGGCAGCACTGGATCCTTAACACACTGAGCGAGGCCAGGGATCGAACCTGCAGCCTCATACTCGTCGGGTTCATTACCACGGAGCCACGGCGGGAACTCCCGTATGTCCCCTTCTAATATTAGGATCTGTTTTCACAGTGCTGGCCATGCACCTGTATCATGGTTCATGTGCCCTCTCATTTTCCTCTAATACTGAGAACCTGGGATTATTTTTCTAACTTTGAAAGAATAGGGCATCTGGCTATTTCCTCCACAAGTTTCTGAGACTCTTGTTCTGTCAGTCTCAGAATGGCTGTTCACCTGACACCTTCTCTGAGGGCATCCCCTTCCAGCCGCCCCCCTTCCCCATTAACTCACCTTTTTCCTTTCCCACAGTGGAGTAGCCAGCAGTCAAGAAGGGGAACAGACATAAGGGCTAAAACAGGAAATTGTGATGCAAAAAGAGGGGTACATGATGCCAAATGCCAGACCCCCAAGTGCACAGTGATTTATTTAAAATACCCATGTGCCATGTGATGAATGAAAGGTTAATAATAATAATAAAAAAGGGGCTTCTGCTTTCTATTTAAAAAAATTTTTTAAGGCTGCACCTGCAGCATATGGAAGTTCTCAGGCTAGGGGTCGAATCAGAGCTGTAGCTGCCGGCCTCCACCTCAGCCACAGCAGCCAGAGATCTGAGCCACATCTGTGACCTATGCCACTGCACTGCACAGAGCAACATCGGATCCTTACCCCCCTGAGCAAGGCCAGGGATGGAACCTCCATCCTTACAGATACTAGGCAGGTTCTTAACCCCCAGAGCCACAACAGGCACTCTTCTATTTAAATTTTACTTGAGGAGTTCCCGTCGTGGTGCAGTGGTTAACGAATCCGACTAGGAACCATGAGGTTGCGGGTTCGGTCCCTGCCCTTGCTCAGTGGGTTAACGATCCGGCGTTGCCGTGAGCTGTGGTGTAGGTTGCAGACGCGGCTCGGATCTGAGTTGCTGTGGCTCTGGCGTAGGTCGGCGGCTACAGCTCCGATTCGACCCCTAGCCTGGGAACCTCCATATGCCGTGGGAGCAGCCCGAAGAAATAGCAAAAAGACAAAAAAAAAATAAAATAAATTTTACTTGATAAAATTGTTGGTTTTCTTCTGCTATGGATTAAATACATGCAGACAGGAGGGCAGCTTGACACTTTTTTCTGTACTTGACTGTGACCCCTTGGGTTTCTCGTGCCTTCGGGAAGCTGTACCCTGGTACCCAGGAGCACGTTCTCAGATTGTGATCCTAATTCATTTTATTAGCAGCCTTGGTGGGACATAAGGGTGGTTTATTTCTTGAAAATTCCATTCTGATAGGCCACAAATGTCTCCCTGCACTAGGGGGGAAAAAGTATTTATATATGAAAAACATGAAAATCCATGTACCTGGATTCATTTGATTTTCTTTGGATAGCGTACCGATATTTAAATGAAACACACACACGTGTAGGTATAGGCATCCCTAAATACTCAGAAATCCTTATAATGGAAGTCACAACATCTTAAACAATTAAATGTAAGGCTGGGGGATGATCAACACCAAATGATGGAATCACAGCTTTTCAGAAAGCAGCCCCTACAAAATAGACCTGTAGTCTCCAAATTTGTGTCATTGTAGACCATTGCAAAACAGCGTTTTTACATCATTGTCAGATAAAACAATAATGACCAAGTCTGTCGCCCTCATTTGTTGCAAACTGCAGTGGGAGTTCATATTCCCTGTAAAAATATCTAGCATCTCAACAATTTCATCTTGAGGTTAGACTCTTGTGCCATTTTTATTATAGTTGCACACTCTTTTTTTTTGTCACTTAGGTTGGAATATGACTGCAATCACTAAATTAGAGTGAAGACACTTGCTTGGATATGTATATATATACACACACACACATATATATATATACATATATATATATATAATTTTTCACGTTGCTGTTCCTCGGATCATTTCTGACCACTTCTTTGTTTTTTATGGCCTGTGTCCTCTATTGGGAGTTTATGGTTTCACTAGTACTTTGATGTTCTTATTGCAAAAGTTGAAAATGAATCTATAAAACTCATCTTTGATGAAAGACAGCAGTTAGAGCAAATTTTTTTTATGGCTGCTCCTGCAGCAAATGGGAGCTTCCAGGTCAGGGACTGAATATGAGCTGCAGCTGCAACCTCCACTGTTCCCTCACAGCGGGAACTCCAAACAAATTATAATTTGGAAGTTGATGTCACACTTACTTAGATGATGGAAGGAGATTTTGTAATAGGTATCATGAGCTTCCTCCATTGATGCCACCATCTAGGGTTTGAGCATTCCTCGGGAAATAAGTATTTTCATTTAAATCTTTTTTTTTTTTTTGTATTTTTAGGGCTGCACCTGCAGCATAGGGACGTTCCCAGGCTAGGGGTGGAATCAGAGCTGCAACTGCTGGTCTATACCACAGCCACAGCAGCATGAGATCCAAGCTGCATCTGCAACCTCTGCCACTGCTCGCGGCAATGCCAGATCCCTAACCTGCTGAGCGAGGCCAGGGATCGAACCTGCATCCTCATGAATGCTAGTCAGGTTGGTTACTGCACAGCCATGATGAGAACTCCCTCAGCCAAATCTCTTAGTGTTCAGTGTCGTGTGTCCACCCAGAAACACACACATGCATGCACATTCCTTCCAGTATCTGTGTCTCAGCACATCATTTCACTGGGTGGAAAACACAGTCCCATTGACCCCCCTTCCTAAAGTCTCCTCAGGGAGGCTTATTTCCGAGGGGGCCAGGCACTGGAGTCCCATCTCCACTAGGAAAAGTCATCCAGGTCTTTGGCCCTTGAATTAGCGTCGGTGAATCACTGTAATTTTTTTTTTTTTATTGTGTTTCCTTCCTTGGCATTTTCCCCAGACATCCACGATCAGAACAGTAAGAAGCCAGTGATGGTGTACATTCACGGCGGCTCCTACATGGAAGGAACAGGAAACATGATTGACGGGAGCATCCTGGCCAGCTACGGCAACGTCATCGTCATCACCATCAACTACCGCCTGGGGATTCTCGGTGAGTGACCCGCCTTCTTCCTCATGGCCGGGAGCCCTTGGGGGACCTTCTGCGGTGGCTTTGGTGGGGCTCGTTGATTGGGATTGTGCTTCTCCCATGCCTACCGATTTCTCCTGCCTGCCCAAGTTCTGTTTCTTTCTTAACGTTCCCGCCGTGGGATCGGTGCGTGGTGTGTTGGTTTGGTGTTCGGTTTGCGCTTTTTCAACTAGGGGTTGCATTTCCTGGAGCCCCAGGCCTTCCTCCAACAAAGCCAGCCTCCCGGGCCATCAGGGGAATGCGGGATTTTATCTCGGCGGGATTGGCTGGCAGAACCCTGCGGAATGAACCCCGTTGGTGATATGCGGGGTGATAATGAATTGCGTGATGGGGGCTCACCTGGAATCGTGGCTGAAGGCTGTTAGAGGTTCACTGTCTTGTGTGGTTTTGCAGGTGTGTTAAAGAGGGAATCCTGTGTTGGAAAATCCTAACGACTTAATTCCTTAAGGGATTTTTTTCAGTGTTCCTTGTGTCCCGAAGAGGTGCTGTTGCCAGAATTCAGCCTCTGCCTGCTGAAATGCAGAGACAGGGTTTTGGGTAAAGGAGAAAAAAATAGCTTTATTGCTTTGCCAGGCAAATGACGCTCGTAGCAGGCTCATGCCTTAAAGACTGTGACCCCCCCCCCCATTAAAAAGAATTGCAAGGAGTTTTATAGTAAAAAGAGTAAAAAGTAGAAAAACAGGTTTTCAGAAAGGAATGAGGATTGGGACAAACATGCATTTTTCTTTCTTTGGGGGAATCTTAAGTCATCAAAGCTGGAGTCAGGAGATCTTGGTATGAGCATGATGGTGGTTTTCTAGGTTATTGCCTGGAGCAACAGCCCTTGAGAAACGGGCCTATTGATCAGAGATGAGAACAAACAAGGAAAGTTCCTGAAAAACATCTCGTGCTCATCATCTTTATGATTTTTGCACCAGCACTTGTGCTCAGGGTGCCTGATCTTTAGCTTATGGGTGATTGTCTTTGGATGCAATTAAGACTCTAAGCTCTTCAGTGGTGAAGTACACATTTCAAAAAGAAGCATAAGGAATATAATTTTTCTTTCGGGTGGAAGGCTGGGTGGTTCCATGGCTGTTGCATTTACGTGCAGTAGAGCTTAACTCTTGCATGAATTTTATCATTTGATGGTTTTTCTTCCTTTTATGTCAGTTTTATGGTATACCACGCGAGGACACTGGATAAGTGCATAGAAATTCAAAAGTAGCTGTCTGTGGTTTTGGTGTTAAATTTACTTTCCCTGAAATGGCACTGGGGAAAAAAAATATGTGCATATATATATGGATAATATTTCAAGGCTTGTCTTCTTCTGCGATTTTGACTGCTGCTGGACAGTTCCCAAATAATATTCCTAGCCTATGGAATAAATAAGGTCTGTTTTTCAAGGCAAAAATGCTTTGAGATGCTGCCGGAAACTGAGTTTGTTACAATGTGGCTGTGAGGATGAGATCTGTTTGTCACAAGGTGGATACAGCTAAAAAAAAAATTGGCAAAATAAAATGGAGCAATAGTTGTGTTTGTCAGAGGGCTGAAAATGTTTGCGCCAAATGAGCACGTATCAATAAGAATTATTTTTTGATTTTTGATTTTAAAAATTTAAAAATGTATGTATTTCTTTTAAAATGATTTTTATTGTTTCCATTATAGCTGGTTTACAGTGTTCCATCCATTTTCTACTGAACAGTAAGGTCACCCAGTCACGCAGACATGTGTACATTCTTTTTTCTCACATTATCGTGCTCCACCCTAAGTGACTAGATAGAATTCCCAGTGCCATACAACAGGATCTCATTGCTTATCCATCCCAAAGACAGTAGTTTGCAAATAATGTTTTGTTTTCAACTTGTTTTAATTTTGTTTGGCGCGTTTTTTGTTTTTTTTTTTTTTCATTCCCCTGTGAAAACATTCTAGGTGGGGTGGGGGCTGGGTGGTAGAAATGCATTTATACCTTAGAAGCTCAGAACACCCACAGAGATTTGCAACGTGGACCTGTTTGGAGCACCAATGAAGTACTTGTAATTTCAAGTTTTTCACATGAGCCATCATAAAAAGCCCTCATGTCCTGAGCCCTCCAGATTCCTGATTTTTACTTGTGTTTCTCGTCTCCTTGGTGCTATGAGTGAGATCTGTGTAGCATGATTTCAGTTCATCTTTTCGGGGTGATGATGGTGCTTCTCTGAGTACTTTTCTGAAGCCTCTGGCTCCTTGCTCTGGCTGGTGGTGTTGGAAACAGGAAATGGTATGTCTCGCTTTTTTTTTTTTTTTTTTTTTTACAAAAGATCCATTCTAGGGAAGAGGTGGGGAGAGGAAGCCAGGGCCCCAGGGCTTGCTGGGAGCATCCCTTTCAACGCGGGCAGTGGGGACACGCCAGCACTACCCTCAGCTCAGGCACCACTCTCTGATTGAAGCAGTGGGTTTGGGACAAGGTCCGGCTCCCATGGAATCACAGAACCAGAATGTTCTCTTCACGCAGGACGTGGTGATGGGACTTCAAAGGTTGGATTTCAGAAGACGTTGCTCCCCCTCCCCCACCCAAGGCGAAAAGGCATTAAGCCGCCTATTCCTTATCTCTTTGGCCCCTTTATGAATCTGGAAAATTACTGTAGGGATGAGACATACCTCATTTGTTTTTATGGGGGGAAAACCTTGCATTGAGAAGTTTTTCTTACTGAAAAATGTTAAATTTACCTTTTGCTGCTCAGAGTTTAAAAAAAAAAAATCTTGCTAAGATAACAGAGAGCTGTCACAGGCGAGGCCAGGAAATAAAAGGAGCAATTTAGCATCTCCAAGCCAGTCTATTTACATTCTGTGAAGAGCTGAGCACACCACAGACGCCCTTTTATCTGATGGAGTGGCGTGTGCCAACTTGGCTGACTACACAGGGCGATAGGGATTTTTTTTTTTCTCTTGCAATGGGCACATTTTAAATTTGAAATTTTTAGCATGTGGCTTGGTTTCTCTTATTGATTTAAAAAATGCACAACCTGCACATTGAGAGGTACGTTTTATTTGCGGCAAAATGAGGACTGAAGCCCAGAAGACTGCATCTCAGGTATCCCTGAGAAACCTCTCCAAGGCAGTGAGGGAGGAACGAGGAGCAGGGAGCAGGAACAAAAGAAGCCTGGGCTCCCTGCAATCCTTCCTTTGATATATACACCTCCTAGATCAGGGCCAGGATCCGGAGTGTGCACAGCCTGCTGGACTCACGGGCTCTCACCCTTGGAGGGGACTCCCTTCTGAAATAACCCTGACATTCTTCATCCTTAGCTACAGACCTGCTGAAATACCACCCAAGGAGGAAAAGGGGCAACATCGGGATATGATACAAGTGAGGGGGATCTGTATGCAGCACACACGCATTTTACGAAAGTTTGTGGCTGATCTCCTGAAAGTCACGACCAGTCCCAAGGAGCAGATGTCACCATGAAGGATTTTTTAGTGATTTTCGAGATAGGAGGAGATGCAAGAATGGGGCTCATAAAATCTTCTCCTAAAAATACCTGACGGTCTGAAGACCTGTTCTTCCAGGTTTCGCAGAGGGCCTCCCTCCTGACGTTGATCCTGAGCTCCGCTCAGCAGGTGCTGTGGGTCGGCAGCTGCAGTGGCTCATAATTTAATCCATGGAGAGGCTCTCAGCAAGTACCAAAGCTCAGGTCACTCTCTTTACCATAGACCTCCCATGCGCCACGCTCCTCCTCAACCACTCACGTGGACGTCTCCTTTCTGCTCACACACACCACACCGTATCACTCCCGAGGACATAGTCTCAACCCCTTGGCATCTAGATATTTTAACGGGAGACCCAGTAAAATGGCCCAGCGTGCATGCTGCTGGTGACCGTTCCTGTGGGCAGGTTCCACAGGAATCGATAGGTTTTTGCTGAAGCGTGGAAATGGTTGAGTGTGTGTGTGTGTGTGTGTGTGTGTGTTTTCTTCAGAAAGTAAGAAATGCAGAGCATGCTCTCTTTCTGCTAAGGAATGGAAAGGCATGATTTGAGAGGACATTTCTTATCCAGAAATGCTGTTTTTCCTGCCCCAAAGAGAGGTTTGGAGAGATACGTGATGGTGAAAAGGAAAGAGGGCTCGTGGACTGTGCTGTGGAAGGAACATGGGGTTTGAGGAGATAAAAAGATGAACGTGTCCTTTGCTCTGTGCGTGTGTGACCTTGAGAAAGTCAGCTAATATTTTCCGAGTCTCTCCAAAAGGCGGACCCCATTCTTTTCATCACATGGTTATTGTACAAAGGTTGCCCACATTCAGCCTCTGTCCACTGGTGCCAAATACACCGAGTTTGGGGTGAAGGAGAAAAAGATAGCTTTTTATTGCTCTCCCAGGCAAAGGGGGCCACTGCAGGCTCATTCCTTCAAGACTGTGCTCCCCTTAGAGAGATGAGGAGGTGGTTTTATAGTTTGGGGAGCGGAAGATTGGACCACAGATAAGGATCAGGGTAGAGCCAAGCTTGCATTGTCTTTCACAGCTGGTTTTTCATGACCCCAGGACTGGCTCAGGGGGTCCTCCTTCTACCTGGAATGAAGCCTGCTCCATCAAGGAGTTAACATCTTTCATTTGCTGGGTTTTTGTTGTTGTTGTTGTTTGCTTTTTAGGGCCATACCCATGGCGCATGGAGTCCGGGCTACGGGTCGAATTGGAGCTGCACCACAGCCACAGCAACTCAGGATCTGAGCCACATCTGTGACCTACACCACGGTTCATGGCAAACACCAGAACCCACGGAGCAAGTCCAGGGGTCAAACCTACAACCGTTCCTAGTCGGATGTGTTTCCGCTGAGCCACAATGGGAACTCCTGTTGGGGGTTTTAGTTCTGCAGAAGGGCTCAAAGATTTTGTCATGTGTATTCCATGAGGAGGAAAGCAGGACCTACCCCAAGGCAGCACTATTGCCTCTTGACGGTTCCTGCCTGGTCTCTGTCTCCCCTCCCTTCCTCTCCTGGATTAGCAACTGTTTGAAGCTGCCTTTTGGAACTCAAGGAAGGTCTTAGAGGCTGAAGGAGCCTCTAAAAACAAGAAATGGGGGACACAGGCTTTTGGGCCCAGGAGCCCCACAGGGCCCTGCTGGGTTACACATACAGTATAAACAGGTACATGCAGTTGCATAGCCCAGGACTAGGAATGAGTAAACCCAGTCACATTGTAATTTACTTTGTTATGAATATCCATGAGCATCTTAATAACATCATCGTTGAGCCACTGAAAAAATTGCAACTGGCCAAAAATGTAACATCTCTTGAATACCGCGGAAGCTGACAGCAGTACTCACAGCCTGAACCTACCCAGAACACAGACTGGGATTGAATCCACGTGCGGGGACTGGAACCCAGGCCAAACCCAGATTGGGACTTGAACCCATGATTTTAAATGAGAATCACTCACCCTGTGTCTGGACGCACTGAAGTTCAGGTTCTTCAGGCCCCCGAGCAGAAGGAATTCAGCGAGAGGTAAAGGGATAGGCATAAATAGATTTATTAGGATAGGATGCTTGTGAGCAATGCAAGCAGGCAGGCACGGAAGCTCTGCCCCAGGAGGATCCGGTGGGCTATAGTTTATCGTCCAGGGGGAGTGGGGGTTGGAACAGCCTGTCTCTTCCTTTCTGGGAGGAATAGCTCCTCCTTTGTCTCCTGTAAGGTATATTCAAATGAGTATTCAAATGAGCAGAAGAGTGGTCCTTACATTCCTGCCCTTGTTCTGAATCTGAATGCAGGTCTCCTCCCATCCCTAACCCAGTGATCTGAGGCAGGCATGTCTTATGCTTCCATGAGTCAAGCAAGCCTGCCTTGGGCTGATGGCTTTCTTGAGCAGTTATTAACTTACAGTGATCTCCCAGAGTCCCCTAGATTTTCCTCTCTAACTATGGTCCTTAATCAGGACTTCTACAACTACCTGTGCCAACTCCATTCCTGTCACCACGATCAAATAGAACCACCTTAATTAAACAAAAATAATGATCAGACTTGCGTAATGTGAGATACACGACCAGATCTTCACATTTGCTTTTCAAACGGTGAATATTTTCTTTCACTGGCACTGCATGACACAGCCTTGCTAGCTATTGAGCATATAATTTGTTATCTAAGCTGGACCCTTTAAGAGAATTGTTAATATGCTATTAATAGGAGTTCCTTGCGGTGCAGAGGGTTAAGGATCAGGTGTTGTCACTGCTGTGACTCGCGTTCAATCCCTGGCCCAGGAACTTCCACATGCTGCAGGCAAACAAGCAAATCAACCCACCAACCAAAAGCGATATTCCTGCACCGGAATTGTCTGAGGCAAACTGGAATGTACCATTGTAGCTTCAAAGGAATTATTTATGCCCACATAAAGTTTAAGGAATGAAGTAGTGTTCCATTTACTTTCAGAGGAGATGCATTTTCAAAAGCATACTTCCTATGTCTTCAGTCTGTCATGAGGAAAGCATGCATAGCCAAACCCTAAGTTATATCAAATCTGCCTCTTTTTTTCCCCCCCATGATGATTGTTCAAAGACCTTTGACATGGAAATCTTGTTCCTAATGCTTATGGATGGAGCTACTCAGCATTTATTTATGAGTGGATTTGACCTTCACGTTCCTTCATTCATTTGCCTGCCTTGGTGCATCTTGGTTAATTCTGCCTTCATTCACGTGTTTAATTTAGTGGCGCTCACAAGGTCTGACCTTTCTGGTTATGTTTTGATTTGATGCCTTCTGCGGGCTTTAGATTACTTTGTTTCAAAACAGTCCTACCTGCATCAGTAGTATAGTAGTGAGAAAAGCTACCTTCTAAAACAACCATATCTGTATGCTTTAGCACCAAACTCCTGGGGAGCCTGCAGGGTGGACATCACTGGAGGCTTTTCTCTTAATCCTCGTAAATCCCCTTGGAAGGGTTTGCTTATCTTATTACTTTCGAGGAATCAAAGGCTCAGAGGGGATGAGGTGGACTCACAGTGATCAAGTTTGGAGGGCTTACAGCCAGGATTGGGATTCTGCTCTAACAGCTTGCATCAGGCAAATTGCTTGAGGAACCAGAATGCCATTCTTGACGTCTGTTAGGTTTGCTGAGGGAGGAACGTGCAAGGCCAAGTTGATAAAGAATTTCATAAAGCAAAAGAGGTTTATTAAGGCATCCGAGGGGGATGGGCTGGGCTCAAGATGCACCAGCCTTGACTGTGAGGAGATGCAAGGCTTCTAAAGGATCAGTGGTGGGAGTCTGAGGTTGGAGTTCATGATGGGAACTTGGGGCAGGAACAATGAAGTAGGAGGAGGGGAAGGTCAAGGGAGGGCTAGGGGGTCGAGTCCCATGGCAGAGGGCAGTTAATCCTTATAGGTGGTTAGTCTATGCAGTCAGTTGTTTTCCACAGGTCATTGTTTCTTGCTGCCCAACTTGAGCCTCTGCATACCTGGCAAGGGTGTCCACAGCAGGTCTCCAAGGTGAATAGCCACATTTGGGGGCTGGGGGCCTGTCTCCATCCTCCAGGGGACCCATCAGTATCAGATTCAGCTTCTAAAATTGTACAAAACATTGCTAAGGTTGATGTCACAGAATGTTTTGCCTGTGTTCTCTTCCAGGAGTTTGATGATGTCTTGTCTTATATTTAAGTCTTTCAGCCATTTTGAGTGTATTTTTGTGCATGGTGTGAGGGTGTGTTCTAGTTTCATTGATTTGCGTGCAGCTGCCCAGGTTTCCCAGTAATGCCTGCTGAGAAGACTTTTTCCCATTTTATGTTCTTCCTACTTTGTCAAAGATTAATTGATCGTAGATGTCTGGGTTCACTTCTGGGTTCTCTGTTCTGTTCCATTGGTCCGTATGTGTGTTTTGGTACCAGTACCACATTGTCTTGATGACTGTGGCTTTGTAATATTGCCTGAAGTCTGGGAGAGTTATGCCTCCTGCTTGGTTTTTGTTACTCAGCATTGCTTTGGCAATTCTGGGTCTTTTGTGGTTCCATATAAATTTTTGGATTGTTTGTTATATCTGGAATCTGATATATGGCACACATGAGCCTTTCCACAGAAAAGAAAATCATGGACTTAGAGAATAGACTTGGGGGAGGGGGAGGGAGTGGGATGGATTGGGAGCTTGGGGTTCATAGAAGCAAACTATTGCTTTTGGAATGGATGAGCAATGAGGTCCTCCTGTGTAGCACTGAGAACTGTGTCTAGTCCCTTCTGATGGAGCATGATAAGGTGAGAAAAAAGAGTCTATACGTGTATGTGTAACTGGGTCACCATGCTGTACAGTAGAAAAGAAAATTGTATTGGGGAGATAACAATTAAAAAATTTAAGAAAAAATAAATAAAATCATACAAAACAGTGTCAGATATGCTTCTGGTTGATCTGCATACAGAATTGCAATCTTGTGCTTATAGTGTTTCCTGATGTTGCTCAAAACGGGTCCTGGATAGCTGACACAATTTCATTAAATCATTATTGCTGGTCCATGATGGTGCATGGTGGTATTGAGAGCAACAGACACCTCTGACTTAAACCCAGCCAGAAGCCAGACGGGCACGTGAACCACCTGCTGGGATTCAAATCCAGCCAACAGCCAGAGTGGGACTTGAACTCAAGGTTTCTTCAGTTAGAATCACTCACCTGCTCTCTGGACTTACTGACCTTGTGGTTCTTTGTGTTTCGGTGCAGAAAGAATTCAGCAAGAGACAAAGTGATAGGGAAGAAATGGATTTCTTCAGATAGGACGCTTGTGAGATATGCAGGCAGGCAAGAATGCTCTCTGTGCTGAGAATTAGGTGGGCTACATTTTATAATCCAAGGGAAGTGAGAAGGGAAAAGACCCTCCCGATCTTGGAAGTAGAAGTAAGGCTTCCATCACTAGCTCCTCCTTCCCATGTGGTAAGAGAGTATTTTACCCTATGAAGTCAAACTAGGACTGTCATGGTACTTATTCAGATCAGCAGAAGGGTGGCCTCACTCAGTGGGTTGAGGATCCGGCATTGCCATGAGCTGTGGTATAGGTCGCAGATGCGGCTTGGATCTGCTGTGGCTGTGGCTGTGGCATAGATGAGCAGCTGCAGCTCTCATTCAACTCCTAGCCTGGGACCTTCCATTCCCCCCCCACCCCCCCAAAAAAAAGGCTTTCATCATCTTCATCAACAGCTCTCTGGGCATTTAACACTTCTTTGGAAACCGTGTCCTCTGGTCTTTGTGGTTGCTGCTGTGTTGATAAGAACCAGAACGCTGGACAAAATTGTGGCCAGGTCTTGTCTGCTATGATCATTTACTTGGGTTTTCCTCTTGTGCCTCCTGGTGGCTGAAAATGCTCACTGCATTCATTTGATTGGATTTGCAATGAAGGAAGAGCTTCTGTTGAGGATGCTTGGTATGGAAACCTCTGTGGTGGGATTGAGCCCCTACTGTCAGATAGACGTCTTCTATGTAAAGGT
The DNA here is from genome assembly GCF_016906955.1 of Phacochoerus africanus. Classification (NCBI taxonomy): domain Eukaryota; kingdom Metazoa; phylum Chordata; class Mammalia; order Artiodactyla; family Suidae; genus Phacochoerus; species Phacochoerus africanus. The sequence continues at coordinate 4,895,493 of NC_062560.1, read as the reverse complement.
GGATAAGAACAGCAGGACAAAGAGGGTCCCGTGAGCCATGGAGGAAAGTAAAACTCTGCGTCAGAGAAAGACGGTGAGGGTGGTAAAAGGATCTGGGGAGTGACAAGAACATAGAGAAGACTGCGCCCTCCCCCAGCCCAATCTCAAATGCACCCAACTATTAACCAGCTTGTACCATACGATGGAGCATTTTCCTTGATCTCTTTGTGAGCAAGATCAGAATTTCTTAAATGACGTTCGCCTGTTATTTCGACATGCCTCGCTGCTTCTGGACATTCAGACACACTTGATTGAAGAATCTATGCTGTACATACAAACTTTCCTGTTTGTTGATTCCAGAATGTCCTGTTGGCTTGAGTGAATGATCCCATAAGGTAGACGTGAAAAAGAAAATGCTTTTTCCTGGACATATGTCCATCCAAATCAGAGCCTCTTAAAATGATCCATTCTAAAAGAAAGAAGCCACTTTCTCTGCTTTGTAGGCTTTGTTCATTTTGCTTCTTCCCTACCAAAAGAAGGATTGATCATTTTTCATTGACTGGGATGAAGTGGAGTCTTTTTTCATTTTTTTAAAAAAAATTTTTGGCCAGGCCTGGGCCAGGGATTGCATCTGCACCTCAGCAGCAACTCGAGCTACTGCAGGGACAGTGCTGGATCCTTAACCGGCTGGGCTACACGAGAATTCCCTTTTTTATTTTTTATTTTTTGATGTCTGTCTTTACCCAGGGAAAAGAGATGTGAACATCATTCTAAACAAAAGGAAAGGAGAGGTCATGGCTATTTGAGCTCGGGGGAGAAGCCGGAAAGTTCTGAGTAAGAACATTGAATTCTGAGCCCAAATACAGGAGCTCGATGGGGGTGAGCTGGAAATTAAGACTCTGGCCATAATTCCATCAGAGAAAGGGCTTTTCGGCAATGCCTCAAAGATTCATACCTGCCTTCTCCCTGGGTGCCTTTTTTTTCCTTCCCTGAATATATTCAAGCAATTTGTCTTTCCAAAGCAGATAATGGAAAACATTGCTAAAAGGCAATCAGAGTGGGAACTTTAAAGACCTCTGAGGCTCAAAAAGGCCAGGATGCTACAAATTGTGGCCTGCAGACCAATTTTCTTCCTCCCCCCACATTCGCCTGCAAGTCTGCATTGCATGTTTTATGACATGCATGAAATACACATGCATATGTCCCCATCTAGCACAGCAGTAATACCGGTAAGGCACCACATCTGTTCTTGTATAATTCTCCTAGTTTTTGCCCCATCACACATCGATCAGTCATGGGCTTTATGAAAATAAACACTAGGGGACGTAAAGGTCCAGTTGAACATCTTAGGGATCAAAACGTAACCCGCAAACAGGAGATAGATACACTGTGTATTTAACTACATAAATGTATTTTTCAAATCACCTAACATAGTAACAAATGCATGGGGCGAGTTCCATCTAAGCAGTAGGGCAACTTTTCCTTTTATTTAAAAAACAAAAAAGGTGTTCCCCATTGTGGCTCAGCAGAAAATGAATCTGACTAGCATCCATGAGGACACAGGTTCGATCCCTGGCCTCACTCGGTGGGTTAAGGATCCAGTGTTGCCATGAGCTACAGGGTAGGTCACAGATATGGCTTAGATCTGATGTTGCAGTGGCTGTGATGTAGGCTGACAGCTGCAGCTCCGATTCAACCTCTAGCCTGGGAATCTCCATATGCTGTGGGTGCAGCCCCCCCCCCCACACCCAAAAAAAGCACTATTTCAAAAGAAGTGTGCAATTTCCAGTATGAAAAATCAGAACTCCTTCAGCAGCATACGTGAACTGGGGGCTTCATGCAGACAAGTCATTTGCAAGGCTCTGGATTACCGTATTTATTTGAGATTGCGGGCACAGATTCTCATTGTGTTTGGTACAAAGGCTTTTATTCTAGGCTCCAATATGAGGGGGGAAGAAGGCTGTATCCTGTGAAATGGGTCTAATCCTAAACAGGTGGGTGGCATAAGTGGTTTATTATAAAGACGCACATGTCAGTGTAGGCAGAGGTTTGACGTGGTTTCCCAGATAAACACCATGAATTTTACCCAAGACAAGGAAGATTTCTACCAGAGCTGAAAAACCATTTTGCATTAAGGAAATAGTTTCAGTTTGGATAGAGAGATGTTTTCTGTCCTTCAAAGTGGCTGCTGTGTCCTTACTAAAATATCCCACCAACAAGGAGTTCCCATTGCAGCACAGCAGAAACAAATCTGACTAGTATCCACGAGGATGCGGGTTTGAACCCTGGCCTTGCTCAGTGGGTTAAGGATCTGGCATTGCCATGAGCTGTGGTGTAGGTCACAGACGTGGCTCGGATCCTGAGTTGCTGTAGTGTAGGCTGGCAGGTGCAGCTCCGATTCGACCCCTAGCCTGCAAACTTCCATGTGCTGAGGGTGTGGTCCTAAAAAGCAAAAAAAAAAAAAAAAAATCTCAGTAATGGCTTAGATTAGTTGTGCTTTTTCCTTAGCCATCTGGTTGGTAGGTAGGTAGGAGATAGATGGAGAGATACATAGATACGTAGATATAGAAAGAAACATAGGTACAGGAAGAGTTAGGTGTGTGTGTATGTGTATATGTATGTATGTATGTATATTTATATATATAAAGATGGAGTTTAAAACATATACCTATATCTACATATGTAGATATAGATATGTATGTTTATGGATATCTATATGTTTTATTTATTTTTAATTTATTTTTGTCTTTTGGGGGCTGCACCTGCAGCATATGGAAGCTCCTAGCCTAGGGTTCAAATCGGAGTTGCACCTGCCAACTACAGCAATGCCAGATCCCAGCCAGGACTTACCTTTTTTTTTTTTTTTTTAAATCCATCTTTTGCTTTTTGAACATCTGGGGAACACCTCAGCAGGCTTCCTCTTTCAATATGTTTGGGAACTTTTAAGAATCTTTCCGCCTCACTGCCATTCTCTTCTCCTTCTAAACATAAACTTATAATACCATTGAGAAATATCACCCATCTTTTCCTATAATATTTTGTTAAAATATTGTGTAAGATGGCACATCTTTCCAAAGAAGAATCTTGTGCAAATGGCCTCATCCATTTTTAGGTCTCTCCCCCTGACCCCCACGGTATTCACTTTTTTAATTATAGGTATCTATTTCTTCCCCATTTATGCCTGGTTAACCGACTTCCTCCACTTTACTTATTTATGTTTATTTTGTATATATTTTTGGCCTCGCCCATGGCATGTGGAAATTCTGGGACCAGAGATCGAACCTGTGCCACAGCAGTGACAATGCTGGGTCTTTAACCCACTGAGCCACCAGGGAACTCCTGACTTCCTCCATTTTAATCATCATTCATCCAAACAGTTCTCTCGAGGGCTGCTTATATGTCATAAGCATTTTCTCAGGTACTCTAAATTCTTTTAATGGTCTTTGCTGTGTCCTTATCTTTTTTTTTTTTTAAGGGCTGTACCTGCATTATATGGAAGTTCCCATGCTAGGGGTGGAATCAGAGCTGTAGCTGCCAGCCTACACCACAGTCACAGCAATGCCTGATCCTTAACCCACTGAGTGGGGCCAGGACTCAAACCTGTATCCTCATGGATATTAGGTTTGTAACTGCTGGGCCACAATGGGAATTCCTGTGTCCTCATCTTTTTTTCATCTTCTTGTAAATGACCCATTGGTTTCTCTCTGTACCCATCTTTCATTGCTTGTGTCCTTAGGTAAAACAGTTTATACCCCGCGTGCACAATGAAAGTATCCAGTTCCTTGGCCTTTTGTGAGTTCACAAAGTTGCACCACCAGCACCATCTAGTTTTTTCATGTTTTCTTCACTCCAAGGAGAAACCTACTATTCATTCTTTCAAGTCTCCAAAGACCTAAGGGATCATCCATCTACCCTTTCCCCAGGGATGTGCCTTTTCTGGGTGTTTCATATAAACAGAATCACATACTATGTGCACTTTCGTGTCTGATGTCTTTCACTGAACCTACTTTTCAAGGTCCAACCAAGTTTTCTCATAAATCAGTCTTTTATTATTTTTTAGGGTCAAATATTCCATTCTGTGGATGTAATATGTTTTACTTATCCATTCATCTTAAAAATTTCTTTTATTAAAGAATAGTTGATTTATAGTGTTGTCTCAATTTCTGTTGTACGGCAGCATGACCCAGTCATACATACACATTCCTTTGCTTATATTATCTTCCATCGTGTTCTAGCCCAAGAGACTGGAGAGAGTTCCCTGTGCTGTACAGCAGGACCTCATGGCTTATCCATTCTATATGTCATAGGTTGCATCTACCAATCCCAAACTCCCCGTCCATCCCACTCCCTCTCCGTCCCCCTTGCAGCCACAAGTCTGTTCTCTATGTCTGTGAGTCTGTTTCTGTTGTGTAGACAGGTTCATTTATAGATTCCACATGTACCTGACATCATAGGGTATTTGTCTTTCTCTTTATAACGTACTTCATTTAGTATGAGAATCTCTAGTTGTATCCATGTGGCTGCCAATGGCAAATTTTGTTCTTTTTAATGGCTGAGTAGTATTCCACTGTGTATATGTACCACATCTTCTTTATCCATCCCTCTGTCAATGGACATTTCGGTTGTTTCCATGTCTTGGCTATTGTGAATAGTGCTGCTATGAATATAGGGATGCCTATATTTTGAATTGTAGTTTTGTCCAGATACATGCCCAGGAGTGGGATTGTATGGTAGTTCTATAATTAGTTTTCTGTGGATCTTTCATATTGTTTTCCATAGTGGTTGTACCAGTTTACATTCCCACCAATGGTATAGGAGGGTTCCCTTTTGTCCACACCCTCTCTAGCATTTATTATCTGTATGAAACCCATTTTTTTTTTCTTTTTGGCTACAGTGTGCCATGGCTTAATGTGAGATCTCAGTTCCCAGACAGGGGATTGTACCCAGGTGATAGCATTGAAAGTGCAGAATCCTAACCACTGGACCACCAGGAAACTCCCCAAATATTTTTGATTTTGATGAAGTTCACCTTATCTCTCTTTGCTCTGTTAGATGTAAGAAGTCTTTCCCCAACCGAAGGTCACACCAACTCTTACCTATGTTTTGTTCTAAGAGTTACATCGTTTTAGATCTGAATGGTGTTAACTAAAAGGTATGATCTTGTGGTTCTTGTTCCTTTTCCTGTAGATATAAGACATTAATCAATATTTGAATATTAAACTGGCCTCGCCTCCCCTTGATCATGGTGTATGATCCTTTTGTGATGCTCCTGGATTTGGTTGGCTAGTATTTTTTGAGGGTTTTTTGTTGTTGTTGTTATTGGCTGAATGTCCGTGCCTTGCTTCCAGTTCTGGGGACGCAGATGACATCCTGGCTCTAGCACATTACCAATGTCATGGTTTGGGGATCTCTGCCCTGTTGACATTTAGAATGGAGCTTCATTTTCGGTGGGGATCATTGTCAGCTGCTTTGCAACATCTCTGGTCTCTGGGGGCTGGATGCCAGTCAGTAACCCCTCCCAGCCCACAGTCATGACAACCCCAAAGTCCCCCGTCAGTGCCAGGAGTCCCCTGGTGGGGACGGGGGGGTTGGGCTGTGCCTACCTATTGGTGAACTACTTAGCTTTTCTTTATCTCTCTTCTCTGAGAAGGAAAGGGAGAAATCTTCACTTTGTTCCGAAAAATCCACCAAGCGCAGGGCTTTGTTTCTTCATGTGAATGATGTTGACATTCTGTAACTGATTGCGAAGCTCCCTGCGGGCTGGGGTCATAGCTCATATTGCTTTTGTCTTCTGGGTGTTTATCAGATAATCAGCACCTTCTGGGTGATTAGTCCTGGGGGTGCTTTGAGCTTCCCGTTGCAAAATGAAAGCTCATTCACCAAGGAGAGAATATATTGATTGAAAAAATTTTTTTTATTGCAGTAGCAGCAAATGCCTAGTTGTCAAAATCCATGAATGCCTAATTTTATGAAAATTGTGTTTATTTCCACTTCTTACACTAAGCAGCTGTTGCTTTTTCACAAATACTGAAGGTTTCATTTCCTCGAAACATCTACGGATGCCAGTGTCATCAGCTGAGAATTTATCTGCATTCCATGTAGGTTAGCATGAATGGAGACAGTTTTATTGCTGGCATATGCATGGGACTTTGAATTAAAACCTGAGGTTTGCAGTGGTTAACGAATCAGACTAGGAACCATGACGTTGCAGGTTCGATCCCTGCCCTTTGCTCAGTGGGTTAACGATCCAGCGTTGCCGTGAGCTGTGGTGTAGGTCGCAGACACATCTTGGATCCCACGTTGCTGTGGCTCTGGTGTAGGCTGGCAGCTAGCTACTGCTCCAATTGGACCCCTAGCCTGGGAACCTCCATATGCCGCGGGAGCGGCCCAAGAAATAGCGAAAAGACAAGAAAACAAAACAAAACAAAACACCTGATGTTTTAAAACAATGGTTTAAATCTGCATATCTTTATATAGTTATCAGATTTTGATAGTTATGAAAGCAAATGAAAACAGTAGAAGTCTATGATAGAGATTTTTTCTCCAACTCTTTGCATGGGTATTTCAAACAATTATGGTCATGCTGAACCTTGATAACAGGCCCACTAGTTTTAAAAGCAGTGAAAGCATTTTTCCTGGTTGGTATCTACAAAAATATGCCTTTGTTCCAGCAATGCATGAGGCTATATCTCACATTTTCTTCTTAAATTACAGAGCTGTAAATATAAAGCAAAATCTGTCAATGTGCTATATTCACTCCACCTTTTCTCTCTGTTAGAAAATCCAGTGACAGATGCTCCTTAATGTCCTACCTGGGAATTGCAAATTGGGCCCATGCCATCTCCAAGTGGAGGTTCCTGAAAATGACCTGGTTAAGATTCATGCGGGTTTTTAAGAAGGGACTTGTGCAATCACATCTCAAGTTTTCTAGTGACTCCTGGACTTTAAAACATAAAACAAAACCTTCTTTAATGCCTCGTGGTTACTTTTCAAAGGCATTCTCTTTACACGTGGCCCCTGAGAGCCACTTTGGTTTGCTGGAATCCAGGATGGGTGAGGTGGTGTGGTTTACCTTTTATTTTTGCTCCTGCCCCCTGTTACTTCGAAAACATCATTTGAAGACATAATTCAACACGCTTACTCACACATAAGCGTGTGGTTTAAAACACAGGGGAGCGATGATTATGTTTCTTGCAGAGACATTTAGCCAGGTAACGTGGAAGAAGATGGGGCCCTTGCTTCCTGCCTCACAGGGTGTAGGACCTCCATTCTAAATGGTGATATTTAACAAGACCAGGTAGGATTCCTTTTATTTCTTTTATATCTCTGATTGCCGTGGCTAGGACTTCCAAAACTGTGTTGAAGCGTAGTGATGAGTGGACATCCTTGTCTTGTTCCTGATCTCAGTGGGAATTCATTCAGCTTTTCACCATTGAGAATGGTGTTCCCTGTGGGTTTGTCATATATGGCCTTTATGATGTTGAGGTAGGTTCCTGTTATGCCTACTTTCTGAAAGGTTTTTATCAGAAATGGGTGTTGGGTTTTGTGAAAGGCTTTTTCCACATCTATTGAGAGGATCATATGGTTTTTATTCTTCAGTTTGTTCATGTGGTGTATCCCACTGACGGATTTGTGGATATTGAAGAACGCTTGCATCCCTTGGATAAATCCCACTTGATCATGATGTATAATCCTTTTAATGTATCGTTGGATGCTGTTTGCTGGTATTTTGTTGAGGATTTTTGCATCGATGTTCATCAGGGAAATTGGCCTGTAGTTTTCTTTTTTTGTGGAGTCTTTGTCTGGTTTTGGTATCAGGGTGATGGCGGCCTCATGGAATGAGTTTGGGAGTATCCCTTCCTCTGCAATTTTTTGAAATAGTTTCAGAAGGAGAGGTGTTAGCTCTTCTCTAAATGTTTGATAGGAATCCAAATTGGAAAGGAAGAAGTAAAACTATCATTATTTGCAGATAACATGATACTATACCTAGAGAATCCTAAAAACTCTACCAGAATACTGTTAGAGCTCATCCATGAATTTGGCAAAGTTGCAGGATACAAAATTAATACAGAGAAATCGACAGCATTTCTATACACTAGCAATGAAAGAGCAGAAAGAGAAACTAGGGAAGCAATCCCATTTACCATTGCATCCAAAAGAATAAAATACCTAGGAGTAAACCTACCTAAAGAAACAAAAGACCTGTTCTCTGAAAACTATAAGACACTGATGAAAGAAATCAAAGATGACACAAACAGAGGGACAGACAGACCATGCTCGTGGACTGGAAGAGTCAATATTATCAAAATGACTATACTACCCAAGGCAGTCTACAGATTCAATGCAATCCCTATCAAATTACCAAGGACATTTTTCACAGAACTCAAACAAAATATTTTAAAGTTTGTGTGGAAGCACAAAAGACCCAGAATAGCCAAAGACATCCTGAAAAAGAAAAATGGAGCTGGAGGAATCAGGCTCCTGGACTTCAGACTATACTACAAAGCAACAGTCATCAAAACCATATGGTACTGGCACAAAGACAGAAATATAGATCAGTGGAACAGGACAGAAAGTCCAGAATTCAACCCACACACCTACAGCCAACAAATCTATGACAAAGGAGGCAAGAATATACAATGGAGAAAGGACAGCTTGTTCAATAAGTGGTGCTGGGAAAACTGGACAGCCACATGGAAAAGAATGAAAGTAGAACACTCCCTAACACCATACACAAAAATAAACTCCAAATGGATTAAAGACCTAGATATAAGACCAGACACTATCCAACTCCTAGGGGAAAACATAGGCCAAACACTCTCTGACATAAACGGCAGCAACATCTTCTCAGATCCACCTCTTAGAGTATTGACAATAAAAACAAAAATAAACAAATGGGACCTACTCAAACTTCAAAGTTTCTGCACAGCAAAGGAAACCCTAAACAAAACGAAAAGACAACCCACAGAATGGGAGAAAATCTTTGCAAGTGAATCAACTGACAAGGGATTAATCTCCAAAATTTATAAACACCTTCTGCAGCTCCATACCAAAAAAACCAAACAACCCCATCAAAAAATGGGCAGAAGATCTAAACAGACAATTCTCCAAAGAAGACATACAGATGGCCAAAAAACACATGAAAAGATGTTCAGCATCACTCATTATTAGCGAAATGCAAATCAAAACCACGATGAGGTACCACCTTACACCAGCCAGAATGGCCATCGTCAAAAAGTCTACAAACAATAAGTGCTGGAGAGGGTGTGGAGAAAAAGGAACCCTATTACCCTGTTGGTGGGATTGTACATTGGTGCAACCACTATGGAAAACAGTATGGAGATGCCTCAGAAAACTAAACATAGAACTACCACTTGTTCTAGCAATCCCAGATCTGGGCATCTATCCAGAGAAAACCATGACTGGCAAGGACACATGCACTCCAGTGTTCATTGCAGCACTATTTGCAGTAGCCAAGACATGGAAACAACCTCAATGTCCATTGACAGAGGAGTGGATCAAGATGTGGTACATGGGAGTTCCCTCGTGCCTCAGTGGTTAACAAATCCGACTAAGAACCATGAGGTTGTGGGTTTGGTCCCTGTCCTTGCTCAGTGGATTAAGGATCCGGCTTTGCCATGAGCTGTGGTGTAGGTTGCAGATGCGGCTTGGATCCTGAGTTGCTGTGGCTCTGGCATAGGCTGGCGGCTACAGCTCTCATTCGACTCCTGGCCTGGGAACCTCTCTATGCCATGGAAGCGGCCCAAGAAATGGCAAAAGGCAAAAGGCAAAAAAAAAAAAGAAAAGAAAAAACCGCAAAGAAACAAAATGTGGTACATATACACAATGGAATATTATTGAGCCATTAAAAGGAATGAAATACCAGCATTTTGAACAACAAGGATGGACCTAGAAATTATCATGCTAAGTGAAGTCAGCCATACAATGAGACACCAACATCAAATGCTTTCACTGACATGTGGAATCTGACAAAAGGACAGACTGGACTTCTTTGCAGAACAGATGCTGACTCACAGACATTGAAAAATGTATGGTCTCCAGAGGAGACAGTTTGGTGGGTGCAGGGATGCGCTTGGGTTATGGGATGGAAATCTTATGAAACTGGATTGTTATGATCATTATACAACTACAGATGTGATAAATTCATTTGAGTAATAAGAAACAAAAACAAAAACAAAACAACAACAAAAAAAACAAGACCAGGTAGGGAACAGAGATGCCTAAATCCCATGAGACCATAGCCCCCTGCCCTAGAGGTGATGTTTTTCCTGAAAGATGACCTCATCTTACTCCTCTGTAAGGGCAGACTGATGGGCCAGTGAAAACAAGCGTGTATGATAAGGGGAGTTCCACTGTGGCTCAGTGGGTTAGGAACCCTACTAATATCCATGAGGGTGCTTGTCAATCTCTGCCTCACTCAGTGGGTTAAGGATCCGGTGTTGCTGGAAACTGCAGTGTGGGTTCTGGATGTGGTTCGGATCCTGTGTGGCTATGGCTGTGGTGTAGACCTGAAGCTGCAGCTCTGATTTGACCCCTGGCCTGGAAACTCCCATAATCCACATGCACAGCCCTAAAAAGACCAAAAAAAGAAAGAAAAAGAAAGGAGTCTCTGACAAGGAAAGTCTTGAGCTATTTAAAAAATTTCCTAGCATAATTCCAGAGAGTCCTACTTCTGAAGCAAAGGGGTGGTGGTGCTGGCTTGCTAGAGATTCATCAGAATGGAACTCACTTTTGCTTTCCATTTGGCCAACTCTTTTCTTCTCCTTTTCCCCACATGGTCCAAATGGTAGCTTTTTCCCTGTAAGGAGGAATATACGCAAGCATGCTACCGGTATTGGATCCCTAATATTACTCTAATCCATTCCTCTTCCTTCCTTTATTAATTTCCATGGAGAGCCTCTTGTCGCTGACAGAGTTTGATTGAGGTGTAGTTGGCATGTAACATTATATGCCTTTTAGGTGTATAACAAGATGGTTTAAGATTTGTCTATGTCGCGAAAGGATTAAGACAGTTAATGCCGTGGGCATCATTATTTTATATAGTTAAACTTTTTTTTTTCCCCAATGGTGAGTACTTTTAAGGTCTACTCTTGGGAGATAAAAGTTTGGGCACATCTATAGATTTAAAGCACAGTAAACCTTTTTTTTTTTTTTGGTCTTTTTAGGGCCATACCCATGGCACATGGAGGTTCCCAGATCTGAGCCACATCTGCTCATGGCAACACCGGATCCTTAACCCACGGAGCAAGGCCAGGAATCAAACCCGCATCCTCATGGATGCTAGTGGGGTTTGTTAACCCCTGAGCCATGATGGAAACAGTAAACATTTTAAGATACAGTTGGAACCATACGTGTAGGATGTATGATTAGTGCTTGGAATTTAGTGGTTTTTGAATTTGCGGTGGGATTTCTGTGTCTCTTAACTTTTGAAGATATCGATGGTGTGAAGTTGGTAGCACTAGCCTTTGATCATGTATCCTGAGGCCCTCTGTTTGAAGTTCCAATTTGGGAACGTCCCTCCTTTTCTCTGGGACATAGAGATTCTAGCAACTCAACGTGAATCATCACTAAACCTATTTAGAGAAAAGATCTGTGCTGTGCAGAATATCCAAAAAGTATGATCAAAATATCGAATGCACCAAACAATAGCTTCATCAGCCTACCCATCCATCAATCCTTTCTTTTAGATGGTAGGCTCTGTATGAGAGGCTTACCGAGCTAGGGACAGACATTTTGGGTTGCTGCAGCTTGGGGGATGGGAGAAGGGATTTTAAAGGCTAGCAGGCAGGAAACCTTCCTCAGGACGCTAGGAAGCAGTATACACCAGCCAGCAGGGAAGTATTTCATGATGTTGGCAATCAGCAAGGCAGTACTGGAGCTTTCCAGGTGAGTGTCATTTCTGCAGTGACTTACATGTATGGGACAGGTAAGATTATACCTGTGTGTACTCCCATCTGGCATTAGTGCTCGTGGATTCCTCTTACCAGGGCATGAAGTTGCAGTTCCTGATCCATGTTTAGCAATGTTTAGTTGACTTCTTGAGTCTCTATCCCGTTGGAATAACTAGCTACGAGATAACACAGCCATGGATCACATCCATGGAATTGAAGCCTCAAGTCCAAATCTCCATGGAACTGAAAATGAGAGGAGCGATGCAATAGAAGAAAAATACACTGTGAATCAGAGGTGTCTGCTCTGTTCAGAGTGCAGGTGAGGATGCCAGGATCGAATCTGGCTGAGATAAGGACCTGTTGTGTGCTAATACATTGTATGCATTAAAATGGTTAACTTTGTGTTGTGTAAATTTCACCCCAAGACAGGAAAAGTAAGGTTTGAAGCTGGCATATGAGTCACTGAGCTCCCCTCTTAACCGTTGTGTAAAAGGATCCTAGTTTTTTTTCCCTTAATCTTTTATTGCAAAGTGATTTACCTACAGAAAAGTCCACATACGGTTTGAAACATCACCACGCATTGAGCACACCCATGTAACCAACACCTAGATGAAGAAGCTCTAGCTCCCTAGAAGCCCCCTTTGCCCCCTAACCTTGGTGACTCCAAAGGAGCCTAGTTTGAAGCCAGTTCTTAAAAGGAACATATGAAGAAACCAAATAGCAGATAAACAAAGCAGGTCAACACACACCACATTTTGTTATGGGGCTGAGCTTAACCTATTATGATCTCAGTGTCTCACGTTGAATGCAGAACTCCCTGGAGCTGCTATTGGACTTTCTATGCTTTTGTCCAGGTAAAGACCTCATTTTAAGAAACTTCCTGAAACCTGCAAAGTTGTAGAAAAGAGACAGCTTTATAAATTGTATCCGAACTAACTTGAGTTGCTGTCTGACTTTCTCTGCTTTTGTTAAGGTAAAGACCTCATTTTAAGAAATTTCCTGAAACCTGCAAAGTTGTAGAAAAGAGACAGCTTTATATATTGTATCCGAACTAACTTGAGTTGCTATCTGACTATCTATGCTTTTGTTCAGGTAAAGACCTCATTTTAAGAAATTTCCTGAAAAGAGACAGTTATATATATTGTATCCACTGAGGAGTTACATGTCATAAGCAGGCCATTTACAGGCTCCCAGGCTCATGTCTGCAAGTTTTATCTTCTATTTGCCTCTATTGTTAGGCTAGCATGTATTGTTTACAGTTATATAGTTACTAGATTCCATGTAAAGGTAAACCATTCAGAGCTTGAGGAAAAAAAAACAGTTATATGAATTTAATGTTTTTCACCTCCCACTTGAATTCTCTGAGAACTAACCAAAGCAGTTCATTGTCAATTTAAATTGTACATATAAATGAGCTTCAACCTAAAGTAATGATTTTAAATATTCCTAATATATACCAAGAGAATACTTGTTTCTATTTCTGAAGAAAAGATGCGTAGCAGCATTCTAAGTGATTATTTCAAAATAAGGATTATTCTTTAAGGGAAAGCATTTCAACTCATTTTTTCCCTCTGTGGTCAGTAGTCCTTTGTTTCTCTTTGTATTGTAACCCTTTAAAACAATGGATTTTAACAAAGAGAAGGAAAATTAAATTTTCTCATTATTTATTAATGCCCTTTAATTTCTCATCACAAAGTCACCCTTAAGCTCCATGTTGAGAGGTGAGTAAAATAGCACAGGATTCAAATAAAATCCATTTGGCTAGGTAAACATGTTTTCAGAATGATTAAGTCATTTGAGATCCCATTTTGGTGTGGGTTTTCTACCATTTCTTAATGCATTCTTCATAATCCCTAAATTATTCAGGCTTTGAGCCAAATGCCAATATGCTACTTACTTGTGCTTGGGTTGTAATAAAATTTGAGACTCTTAGTAAATAGATGATTTTCATTAGTAAAACTGTTATTGGGCATTTAGAGTTGGTGCATAGATCTCTTCATATTTTCTGTTGCTTCTCCAACCATTAGAAATCTTGCCTCACAGAGTTCCCATTGTGGCGCAGTGGTTAACGAACCCGACTAGGAACCATGAGGTTGCGGGTTCGATCCCTGGCCTCGCTCAGCAGGTTAAGGATTCGGCGTTGCTGTGAGCTGTGATGTGGCTTGGATCCCACATTGCTGTGGCTCTGATGTACGGCGGTGGCTAACAGATCTGATTAGACCCCTAGCCTGGGAACCTCCATATGCCACAGTGCAGCCCTAGAAAAGACCAAAAAAAAAAAAAAAAGAAATCTTGCTTCACTTTTCTTTCCCCACAGTACAGTGAGACCAAAGATGGCCCTATTCTCATCTCTTAAATCCATTATTTTCTTATCCTTAATTAATAATCTATGGGCTTAGGAGTTCCCATTGAAGCTCAGCGGCAATGAACCCAACTGATATCCATGAGGACACAAGTTCAATCCCTGGCCTCACTCAGTGGTGTTGCTGTGAGCTGTGTGGTGCAGGTTGCAGACAAGGCTCAGATCTGGCATTGCCAAGGCTGTGGTGTAGACTGGCAGCTATAGCTCTGATTTGATCCCTAGCCTGGGAACTTATATATGCCACAGGTGTGGCCCTAAAAAGTTCAAAAAAAAAAAAAAAAAAAAACAAGAAACAAAAAACCCCAACAAATGGGCTTGAGAACAGGCAAGAACCTTTCCCAAAAGTACTGGCCGAGGTGCTGAAGGTCACAGGAGCTGAGGGCAGAAGACTCCAAGTCAGAACATAAATGCTACTTTGTTTCTTTAGGAAGATGCATAACAGTGTTTAGGGAGGCACAACCATCTCAAATATTTTTCTAACACTAGGGCACTGGGCACTCACAGAACAAGTATGTGTGGGGCTTCAGCCCCATGGCAACATGACCTTAAAAGCCCCTGATAAATGTATCATTTCCCCATTTTGGTGAGGGGTAGAGGGAAGAACTCATTTCAGCTGCAGATACACAAAAGGAAAGTTCATCTCATCTTGAGGAAATCCAGGTGTGTGTACCTTGATGGGATCTCCATCATAGCTCCTTGGCATTTCTGGTATAATTCTTGAGAAGTAACTCTTTTTAAAAAAATCTTTTAAAAATATACAGCACAGGAGTTCCTATCATGGTTCAGTGGAAACAAATCTGACTAGCATCCATAAGGATGCAGGTTCGAGCTCCGTCCTCACTCAGGGGGCTAACTATCTGGTGTTTCCATGAGCTGTGGTGTAGGCCAGCAGCTATTGCTCTGATTTGACCCCTAGCCTGGGAACCTCCTTATGCCACAGGTGTGGCCCTAAAAAGACAAAAATATGTATATGTATATGTATATATATATATATGTCACAGGGAACTCTACCCAATTCCTTTGGATAGAACATGATGGAAGATAGTATGAGAAAGGGAGTGTGTGTGTGTGTGTGTGTGTGTGTGTGTGTGTATGACTGGATTGCTTTGCTGAACAGCAGAAATTGGCACAACACTAAATCAACTATACTTTAATAAAGTAAAGGAATAAATTTTTAAATGTTTCGGTAGTCCAGAAGGTAAATATGATTTTAAAAGGCTTCTCTGTTGTTAGGTAGGGCTACATAACCTTGAGTGGTTCTGGAATCTTCTCTCCCTTGATGGAAATGCCATTTTCTTGCCAAATTGCAGTCCTGGCTTGACAATGGATCCCCCTTGATATGCACACGTGACAACATCTAATGGAAATCCTGAAGCATCTCTTTACATCTTGATGGCTCCTTTTGACTCTTGTCTGGCTACGTTTATCCAAAAAGAGCTCCATCCTTTCAATTTCAGGAACATTGACATCTGTGCAGAAAACAACTATCAGGATTGCCTAATATCCCAGAGGGTGTGTTTTTGGGTGAGTGTTGGTGGAACCTAAAAGGACGAGGGAGACCCCCCCCCTTCAGTGTATAAGCCAAGTACATCATTGAGCTCAAGCAATTCGTGGTTTTCAAACCCAAACCCTGCTGAACCAGAAGGAGCCAGCTGATTGGCTTCCCTTGATGCTGAGTGACAGAAAAAGAGAAGCATGTGTTTTTTTCCCCACACCTCCCCGGCTTCCATTTCTTGTCCCACCCCTCCCAGAAAATGAAACACCGTCCTTTTCTTGTCCTAAGCTTAACTTGTGCTGTTTTGAGGAGGACGTGTCCATAAAGTCCTGCCCTCTCTTTGCCCAAGAATGCTTTTGGTCTCCACGCAATGGATGGTATCCATTTTGAGAAGTGCCTAGCCGTTTACAACAAGTTTTATCTTCTTCTTCAATTCATGTTTATAATTGTTACCTGAAGTATAGTTGCTTTACAACACTGTGTTCACTTCGGGTGTACAGCAGAATGATTCAGTTATACGTATTCTTTGTCAGAGTCTTTCCCCTTCTAGGTAATCACAAAATACTGACCATAGTTCCCTGTGCTATACAGCAGGTCCTTGTTTATCTCGTTCATATACAGTTGTGTGTATATGTTAATCCCAAACTTCTAATTTATCCCCCCTCCACTTTCCACTTTGGCAACCATGAGTTTTGTTTTCCTTTGTCTGTGGGTCTGTTTCTGTTTTGTACATAAGATTATTTGTATTGTTTTTTAGATTCCATATATAAACAGTATCATACGGTATTTGTCTTACTCTGTCTGATTTCAATATGAGACTCTCTAGGTCCATCCATGTTGCTGCAAATGACATTATTTCATTCTTTTTTATGGCTGAGTAGTATTCCTTCACGTATATCTAACACATCTTCTTAGTCCATTCCTCTGTTGATGGACATTTAGGTGGTTTCCATGTCTTGGCTATTGTAAAGAGTGTTGCTATGAATATAGGGATCTTTTGCAATTATGGTTTTCTGGGGTCAGTTTCATAATTTAAATGTTTTTGCATTTTGAGTGAGTATGATTCCAAAAGAAAAACAGCATTCATTGTCAATAAATGTGGTCTGAGTTCATACCATGTGCCAGGCTGGTCTGTCACAGGCAACTAACGGCAGGTGCCTCCCGATTTTCAGGAACTTTCAGCTCGACTCAGCACATGAACAAACAGTTCCTACTAGTTCTTTACAAGCTCCTTCACCCAATCATTTTCTATGTCTTGCATCCTTTAGAAGTGAATGGCCATGGTGGGAGATTTGCCTTTGCTTTGAAAAAAAAGATTAAAAAGAAGAAAGAAAGAAAATCTAACAGCTTCTGCTCTAAGAAAATAGAATCTAATTTATTGCATCTTGGATTTGTCCTTAACTTCTTCCCTAGGGTTTTGGCTCATCCTAAGTTTAATTAATAACTAGTTTGCAGTACAGAGGGGTCTGGCAAGGCTTGATATGATTACCTCAACACACACGTGGTGGTTTTAATATTTCAAAGCCAAGAATCTCAAAGAGCTTCCAGGATCTCAGGCCATTCTAGTGGGTTCTGAAATGGTTCTGAAAATGGTTTAGGGGAGGTTTTTGTTTTCTTTATTTTAAAACCCTAGAACGAAATGCTTTTTTACTGCAGTGTTCTCAGATCTAAAGCCAGCTGATGTGCCTCTCCTCAGGGCCCTTACTCAGCAGGTGAAATTCTTCTCAAAACTGCCTGTAATTGTGATCCATCGATCAGCCATGTGGTGTAAGAAATCTGGAACACTGGAGTTCCCGTCGTGGCGCAGTGGTCAACGAATCTGACTAGGAACCATGAGGTTGCAGGTTCGATCCCTGGCCTTGCTCAGTGGGTTAAGGATCCAGCGTTGCCGTGAGCTGTGGTGTAGTTCGCAGACGCAGCTTGGATCCCACATTGCTGTGGCTCTGGTGTAGGCTGGTGGCTACAGCTCTGATTAGACCCTAGCCTTGGATCCTCTATATGCCACAGTGCAGCTCAAGAAAAAAAGTCAAACAGACAAAAAAAAAAAAAAAGAAAGAAAGAAGGAAATCTGGGACACTGCATAAGGATAGCCTGCCCCTTTCTAAGCATAGTTTAATGTAACTTTACATTATGCTGCTTCTTTTTTTAAAAAAATTATTTTTCATTGACATAGAGTTGGATGTGCAATGTTGGAGTAATTTCTAGTGTAGGGTACGGGGATTCAGTTATATATGTGTGTGTGTGTGTGTGTATATATATATATAAATATTCATCTCTCTTCATATTCTTTTGCATTACAGGTTATGGCAAGATATTGAGTGTAGTATCTATGCTATTCAATAGAACCTTGTTTATTTTATTTATGTATTTATTAAAGTGTAGTTGTGCTAACTTTTGCTGTACAGTATAATGGCCCAGTCACACACACACACACACACACACACACACACGTACATTCTTTTTCTCATATTATCTTCCATCATGGTCTATCTCAATAGACTAGATAGAGTTCCCTGTGATGTGCAGCAGGACCTCATTGCTTATTTGTTCTCAATGACATAGCTGGCATCTACGAACCCCAAACTCTCCATGCATCCCACTCCCTCCTCCTCCCCCTTGGCAACCGCAAGTCTATTCTCCATGTCCATGTGTCTGTTGCTGTTTTGGAGACAGGTTCATTTTGTGCCATATTTTAGATTCCACATAGAAGTGATATCATGTGCTGTTTGTCATTCTCTTTCAGAGTTCATTTAGTATGAGAGTCTCTAGTTGCATCCATGTTGCTGCAAATGGCGTTATTTTATTATTTGTCATGGCTGAGTAGTATTCCACTGAATATATGTACCACATCTTCTTAATCCATTCCTCTGTCCGGTGGACACTGAGGTTGTTTCTGTGTCTTGGCTGTTGTGAAGAGGACCACAGTGAACATACAGGTATTTTTGGAATGAAAATTTGTTTGGAGATATGCCTAGGAGTGGGATTGCTGATTCGTATGGTAGTTCTAGATTTAGTTTTCTGAGGAATCTCCATACTGTCTTCCATAGTGTTTGTTCTAATTTACATTACCACCAATAGTGTAGGAGGGTTCCCTTTGCTCCACAGCCTCTCCAGCATGTGTTATTTGTTGATGTGTTAACGATGGCCATTCTAATTGGTGTGAGGTTTATTTTAGATATAAAAGTTTGCAGTTTGTGTCTGTTGATCCGAAATTCCTAAGGTCCATATCCTTCCTTTTTGGTATTCCTAAGTTTGTTTCTGTGTTTGTAAGCCTGTGTCTATTTTGTATAGAGCTTTATTTCATTGTTTTTTAGATCCCATGAATAAGTGATATCATCTATTTGTCTTTCTCTGACGTCCCTTAGTATGATAACCCCTAGGTCCATTCACGTTGCTGCAAATGGTAAATTATACCATGGCGTCAATCAAATCTATTACGTGAACCCCACCTTTTCCATGGGTTCTCTATGAACCGTGGGCTCTGTTTCCTTTCCCCTCCATTCGATTTGCTTTACAAGGTCACATGGCAGCTTTTGCACGGCTGAAGGCTCCCACTGATTTCACTCGATAGCCTGGCACACATAAATCTATTCTGCTTGAAAAGCCAGGGTTAGCACATTTTCTGGCTCAGATGTAAGGGCATTCATGTGGAAGTCATTTTGTAGGTATCCTGGCTTGGCTGCAGCAGACGTTTCCCCCAGATCAGACCCCCTCTCAGGTGTCCTTAAATACAGTCTGAGTGGGCACACAGTGTTTAATACATGCTCAGGGCCTGTCAAGTGTTGAAGGTTAGCTCTGCAGCCACAATTCGTGTGTTCCATCCATCGCATGAACTTGGAGAATACCCAGGAAGGGGCGTGAGGAGCTTATAGGCATAGCTACCACTCTGTGTTCCACAGGAGGATTGGTCTTTGGTCTTAAAATTGTCCATCTGACCTAAAGAGAAAAAAGATCAGAAAGAAGAAATATCGCTGACTTCATTATTAATATTTTGGCCGCATTCATGGCACGTGGACGTTCCCAGGCAAGGGACCGAACCCCTGCCACAGCAGTGACAACGCTGCGTCCTCATTCATCCTCTAGGTCACCAGGGAACTCTAATGACTTTATTATTTATTGGCCACAATCGAACAGATATTTCTAATACCAGCCAGGATGCTTGCACTCTGAATCAATAGAAATTGATGAGGTCAGATGGCAAATTTGGGCAAGCAGGACTTGGGCTACAGCAGGAGGGAGTGAGAACAAGTAACAGGTACCCTCGATTTCTCCCCAGGGGTGTGGGCTGGTCCCTTAAATGGGGTGAGGGTAGGGACAGATTGATGGGTGGGGTCGAAGGGTGGCTCAGGTGGACTGCCAACCTCCTCGGTGGTGCTTCATGCGTGGGTCACGCACATGTGCTTTTGCTCCTGGTACTTCAAAAGTAACAGTTAGTTTGTGTCCTTTTTGTATCTTATTGTTCCTAACTTTCCCCACTGCACATGCTGTGCAATTGTTTTTACTCCCTTCTAGTGCTTTGTATCTGTTGCTCCAGCAGATATTTGTCCAGTACAAACACTGTAGCAAAGGCTCCCAGATTCCCAGCCTGTCTCATTATTAGAGATGTTTGGTTTACATAGATGAGAATGAAACAAAAATACTCTTAGTAACCTGTTTTGCTAAAAAGTATACAGGAATACAAAAGTTAGAAATTCTGAAATATGCATCTATTTTTAAAGAGAAAGATTCTAATGAATGACAGAAAAGTTAAAACAAAACAAAACAAAAGGCCAAAAATGTTCCACTCATCAAGAACTGTTACAGCATTCTTTTATTTTGGTGCAGGGTGGGGGTGGGGGCTGTACCTGCGTCAGGTCAAATTTCTCACGGATGGAATCTGAGCCAAAGCAGCTATCCAAGCTGCTGCAGTGACAATGCCAGATCCTTAAGCCACAAGGAAATGCCCATATTACAGCATTCTTGATAAGAAAACTTATTAGGATTTGCCACCTAATTTTTTTTTTTTTTTTGCGTTTTATTGCTGCACCAGTGGCATATGGAAGTTCCCAGGTTAGGGGTCAAAACAGAACTGCAGTTGCTGGTTTACACCATAGCCACAGCAATGCAGGTTCTGAGCCACGTCTGCAACCTCCACCATAGCTTGTAGCAAAGCTGGATGCCCAACCCACCGAGTGAGGCCAGGAATCGAACCCTTGTCCTCATGGATACTAGTCAGGCTCGTTACCACTGAGCCACAGTGGGAACTCCTACCTGACTATTTTAAGTATATTGCTCAATCAATACAGTGGAGCCTTACATATAGATTGTGTATATTTACATAATAATTATCACATCAAAATACATTCATACATTGAGCATGTATAGGACATATATTCTGTGTAACAGCCGAATTACAACTCAACCTCTTTAGGATGACTCTTGCTTGCTTTTTCTATGCTTAAATCATGTAGGAAAAAAGGGTTTTCTCTTTGTTTTTGATGTTTTCCACCTTTTCGATGTTTATGATACGTAGTTCAATCTAAATAGGAAAATCCACTGCCTTGAATACCTGGTCAGCATATAACATCAATTAGGAGCAGTTACTACAATGATGGCTCCTCCTCTTTTAGTTCTATAAAGATCTTAGCTTGTGGTGCCCCATCCTGTCATAAGACCAAAAGAAAGAAAAGATGCTAGTTTCTGTCTTCTACCCAACAGTCCAGCATGACTCAAGAAGACTTGATTGCCAAATAACTGATTGGTAATCCTCGGAGATAGGGTGGTGCTGCCACTCCAGAGCCACACAGATAACCATGAAGATTTTTGCCTTAGTAGTTGATATCGATCCAGACCTTTTCCCTTCAGGTTAAACAAGTTCCCATGGTGGCTCAGCAGGTTAAGGACCCAGCAGAGTGTCTATGAGGATGTGGGTTCCCTCTCTGGCCTCGCTCAGGGGGTTAAGACTCTGGTGGCTTTGCTGCAAGCTTTGGCGTAGGATGCAGACATGGCTTGGATTTGTTGTGGCTGTGGCTGTGGCCGCAGCTGCAGCTCCAATTCAACCCCTAGCTTGGGAACTTCCATATGCTACAGGTACAGCCCTATAAAGAAAAAATATGTAAAACGTCAAGGCTTTGGAGTTCCTGTTGTGGCTCAGTGGTTAACGGACCCGGCCAGTATCCATGAGGACACGGGTTCGATCCCTGGTCTTGCTCAGTGGGTTAAAGGAGCCATCATTGCCATGAGTTGTGATGTAGGTCGCAGACGCAGCTCAGATCCTGTGTTGCTGTGGCTGTGGTGTAGGCCAGTGGCTGCAGCTTCAGTTGGACCCTAGCCTGGGAATCTGCATATGCTACAGGTGCAGCCCTAAATAGACAAAGAAAAAAAAAGCCAAGGTTTTATTACCCTTTTCTACTGAGATCATTTGCCTTAAAACTACAGAGGCTCCTGGAAGAGGTCAAAGCTACCCAGTGTGTGTTCATATTAGTGACACAAGGGTGTCCCCTTCAAGGTTGATGCTGATGCTCTGGGCTTTGTAGGTTACACAGCTTCATCTAAGTGCTCAATTTTGGGAGCAAACTTAATGACACTTAGAGGAAGCTGAGGGAAACACCCTGGCCAGAGTTGGCCAGAGTTGGCAACAGTTCTCGGAAATCCTTTGACTCTGCAGACAGGTCCGTGTTTTCTTGTCCCCAGCCCATAGTTGACTCGAGGTAGAGATGCAAAACCCAGCTAACACATTTCTCCAGGAACAGGTATAATCATCTACTTTGTACTTCCAAGGACGTTTCTCCAACATTCTGTATATTAGCATATTTTGTCCTTATGAAGATCCCATGAGGTCATGCCCATTTATTTTCCCAGGGGCCGTATTCCTTCTCTTCAAACAAAACCCACTGGGGTACACCTCTACCTGAACAAAGTTGGGTTTGTTGACTTTGCAACATGCGGACTAGGGGAGGTGGGTATTTAGCAAGAAGGGGTTTTGAAGGACTTAGCCTGATGTGGGTTCGTGAAAGTTATTTTTAGTGAAGATCCAGAAGAGTTGGATGTGGCTTTGGAGTGGAGACTGTGAGAAAGCAGAGGTCATTCTATGACTGGTTATCTATAGAGAGAAAAAGTTAGATGGGAGCTGATCTATAACAACTAAGGTGCAGTGAATGTCACTCCATGGTTCTACCTGACATTTCTGTCCCAGGACAAGGCTGGTGTTCCACAGAGAACAACACAGCCCAGCTGGACAAACCACGCCCGGTCCCTGCAAGGCTCCGACACAGGTGGTAACATCTGTTCAGCAGCCAGGTGTTAGGGGCTGTGTTGCACTTTCTCCAGTAACTGATGGTGAAATAAACTGAATAATAAAGAAGGCTTGCTGATGTTTCCATAGGGATTGTCCCATGCAGTCCCAAAGTTTAACCTTTAGCTTTTCTGTAGGAACCCGAAGGCAACATTTTATTCTTTGCAAAGATGAGAGACTTCCTGTACAGTCAGTACATTCTCAAGTGGGATCAGATCTTCATCAGGTTCATCTTTAGAATTCAAGAGAAAAGAGGGGTTGTGTAGGTCACAGGCAGGAATCGTGCCCTGCATGTAGTAAGCCCAAGCAAAGGGACACATGGGTGATTGGAGCAGAGAAAGGGCAGTGCAAGGAGGGGGGTGGCTCATGCCCCCAAAACCCTGAACTCCTCAAAATTGTGTCAGCAAAACACTTTAAAAGACCTGGTGAGGGAGGGGCATGGTTGGTTGTTGCAAACTTCTTGGTGTCAGAATCCTTTGCTCTTGCAGCTGTCCACAGGGGTCAGCTCTCAATGGTCCTGACAACCTCCAACAAAACAAAGGCTGTTCTCTGCTCTGCAACATTTTGTCTGTCAGTGGAAAAGTGTTATACCTTGAAAGGTCAGAGCCCTGAGAATAGGTTACCCTGTATATTTCAGGCTACAGGCAACATTCTTTTACAAAAGATGCAGAGCCAGCATGACTCAGCACAGACAATGAATATTGCACAAGGGTTAAAGTGCAAGGAGCAGATCTAATACGGAGTCATATTTGTTGTTCTTGATTACAGGGAGGTACCTCTCTGTCTGATCAGCAGGTGCCTTTTCCATTCTAGGGGTGAGGAACTGTTTAGAAAGGGTATATTCCATATGTAAGCCTCTGGTGTGGAGCTTGTTTGGATGGGGGAGGGTCACTGCTGATGTCTTTGGGTTGAATTGTTTATGTTCTGGAGCTGGTGAAGACTCATCCATATGGGACAATTTTTTTTTTTTCTTTCTGATTTTGGTAATTTGCTGTTATCTTCTGTGGTGGAACATTTTTAATGTCTGATTTTAGTAATTGTGGTCAAGTCTTCCTAGGTCAAACGTACCCGCTTAACTGCAGAACAATGGGTTTCTTAGCCATCGTTGAATTCTGTAGAGCAACCTATTACCCTCATTTCTTTTTGAAGAAAATATTATTGAAGTTAGTTGAAGTACAATATTGAGTTAATTTGTGGTATATAGCTGAGTGATCAGTTTTCTATATCTATATTTTATAGTTTATATATGTTCTTATATGTAATATAATTAGAATAATTATAACATATGAGAATATATGAAGATTGTATCTTAAATATATATTATATCCTTTTATATATAAGATATACGTATATGTCCATATATAATATAGATAAGATATAAAAACACTATCTTTTTATATCTTATACATATGATATCCTTTTGTATATATTATATATAGCATATATATTTATATATGTTCTTTTTTATATTCTTTTCCATTATGGTTTATCCTAGGATATTGAATATAGTTTCTTAAGCTTTACAGTAGGATCTTGTTGTTTATCCAGTCTGTCATCATAGTTTGCCTCTGCTAATCCCAAACTCTCCATCCATCCCACTCCCTCCCCCTCGGCAACCACAAGTCTGTTCTCTATGTCTCTGAGTCTGTTTCTGTTCTGTAGACAGATGCATTTGTGCCCTATTTTAGATTCCACATAGAAGTGATAGCATATGGTGTTTCTCTTTCTCTCTCTCACTTAGTCTGATCATCTCTAGGTCCATTCTTATTGTTGCAAATGGCATTCTTTCTTTTCTAAGGCTGAGTAACATTGCATGGTATGAATATGGACCACATCTTCTTGATCCATTCCTCTGTCAATGGACATTTAGGTTGGTTCCGTGTCTTGCCTCTTGTGAACTCTGCTGCTATGAACATTGGGGTGCATGTATCTTTTTGAGTTCCGGTTTTGTCTGGGTACACATCCACAAGAGTTTATTTACCCCCATTTCATATTTCTTCCAATGGCAACTGTAACTGGTAAGTCACGCGGGGGAGAAGGGTCTGAAATTCACCAAGAGCGAACAACAAGAATGCACCCTGCAGACACAGTCACTTGGGTGAAAAGCCGTGGAAAACATTCAATCACCTGCATTGTTTCTTGGGCTTAAAGAACAGGATGAAACTCAAAAGGAAAATGTAGGCCACAGACATCCTGTAATTTATTTGCAATCATGAAGCCATGAGTTTTCACAAATACAACCTTAATCTTCTAAAGTCTGTGATTGTAGTTTTTGAGATCCAGAAGCATATACAAATACATTTTGATTTATCTAACAAATGAAGCCAGTGTTTTCTTTTTTCTGATGAGTGAATACAGATTTTTTTTTTTCTTTTTAGGGCCCTGCTGGCAGCATATGGAGGTTCCCAAGCTAGGGGTCGAATTAGAGCTATAGCTCCCAGCCTACACCACAGCCACAGCAATGCCAGATCCTTAACCCACTGAGCAAGTCCAGCAGTCAAACCTGCGTCCTCATGGGCACTAGTCAGATTTAATTCTGCTGAGCCACAGTGGGAGCTCCCTGGGTCTTTTTTGATAAAAGTTTGGAAAAAGCCAACAATATCTTACTTATTTTAAAATAGCAGTATGATTCAGGTTGTCAAAGTATGTTTATTTGTTAGTTATTCTTTCTTCTTTAATTACTCAATGAATTTTATTATATTTATAGTTGTGACAGTTGTCACAACCCAATTTTATGGCATTTCCATCCCAAACCCTCAGTGCATGCCCCCACCCCTGACATGTCTCCTTTGGAAACCATAAGATTTTCAAAGTCTATGAGTCAGTGTCTGTTCTGCAAAGAAGTTTAGTCTGTCCTTTTTTTTTAGATTCCGCATGTAAGTGATAGCATTTGATGTTGGTGTCTCACTGTCTGACTAACCTCACTTAGCATAATTTCTAGGTCCATCCATGTTGCTGCAAATGCCATTATTTCTTTCCTTTTAATGGTTGTGTCATATTCCATTGGGTCTATGGACCACATCTTCTTTATCCACTCCTCTGTCAGTGGACATTTAGGTTGTTTCCATGTCTTGGCTATTGTTTAGAGTGCTGCAGTGAATATTGGAGTACAGGTACCTTTTCGAGTCATGGTTTTCTCTGGATAGATGCCCAGGTGTGGGATTGCTGGATCAAAGTGGTTGCACCAAATTACATTCCCACCAACAGTGTAATAGGGTTCACTTTTCTCCACACCCTCTCCAGCATTTATTGTTTGTAGACTTTTGGATGATGGCCATTCTGGCCTGTGTAAGGTGGTACCTCATAGGGGGTTTGATTTGCATTTTCTCTAATAATGAGTAATGTTGAATATCTTTTCACATTTTTTTTTGTGTGTGTGGCTATTTGTATGTCTTTGGAGAATAATCTGTTTAGATCTTCTGCCCATTTTTTGAGTGGGTAGTTACTCTTTTTTAAATTGAAGTATATTTGGTTTAGAACCAGTATTAGGTTCAGGTGCACCTCATAGTGAGTCAGCATTCTCATACATCATATTCCATGTAAAGTCACCACATTTCCCTGTGCTGTACCGCACACTCCTGAAGCCTATCCATTTTATACCAGTAGGATGAGCTCTGAGTTCCCGACACACCATTCCACATGGTCCCCAGGCACTCCCTGTAGGTACCACCAGTCTGTTCTGTATATCTGAGTCTTTCTGTTTTACAAGTAAGTTCCTTTGTATTTTTTTTTTTTAGATTCCACAGAGTGGTACCCTATATTTGTCTTTCTGTGACTTTACATTTACTGTAATAATAATCTTTAGCTCTATCCATGTTGCTGCAAATAGCATTATTTCAGTCTTTTTCTAGCTGAGCTGTATTCCAGTGTGTGTGTGTGTGTGTGTGTGTGTGTGTGTCTACCACTTCTTAATCCATTCCTCTGTGGATGGATGTTTAGCTTGTTTCCATGTCTTGGCTATTGTGAATAGTGCTGCCATGAACATTCAGGCACATGCATGCATCTTTTTGCATCAATGTTTTCATCTTTTTTAAAACGTATACCCAGGAGTGAAATTGCCAAATCATATGGTTGTTCTGTTTAAAGATTTGAAGAGGACCAGGTTAGGAATCAAGATGATGGACTACTGTAAGATTTTTAGATATACAAGTTCATACTCTCGGTCTCCTTAGGAGGGTCATTCATCCTGTGGCATTTAAGCCACAGATGCCAGTGTTTACCAAAAGCACAGGAGTGTTCAAGATAAACAGGCAGAGCTGGCAGCAAATCGCAGAAGTGGGCAGAGGGTAGAGAGGAAGATATGTGTATTTCCTGGAACAGAAGCAACCGCTCCTGATTAACCAGGAAAGATCAATGGGAGCAATCAGGGCTGGGTCAGCACCATCTCAATGCCTATTTGGATTTTTGTTTGCGTTCAAGCTCAGCACTGGGCAAAGCTGCTGCGAAGCCTTCCCCATAACAAGGGAAAGTGTTGATGAACAGAGGGCAGAGGGAGGGCGTCATTTCTGTAGCCCTGAGTAGCCCTGCAGATAATTGAGTAGCATCTACTCTACACTGATAGGTGGGCTTTCACGTTATGAAAATGAAACTGTGGCAGTTGAAAATGTGCTGTCTTTGCTGTTGGGAGAAACAGCCAATATGCTTGTGTGCTATTCCCGAATCATTGGGAAAGTCTTGAGATACTGTTTCAGCATCGTCTCCAAACATTTGCACATATCTTGGGTACAAGATCGTTTTCCTACGTTGGCGACACATGATACAAAATGGGATACAAACATGATACAGAATCGCTTTAGTATCTTGGGATGGTGCCAGTGTTGAGAAATGTGTCTGCATGGCACTGCTCAGGATGGGACTCTAGCGGCAGTGATAAGATACAGAATCCAGTTTCGTAGGTTGAAGGTTTGTGAAGTCATCAGAAGAGATGCACAAAGCTTCCAGATGGAGCATTCAGCAGCTGGAACATTTGTCTCCCCTGCTTCCTAGCTTTTCCTGTGTTGAAACGCACACTGTATTACGGCCCTGGGAGCTGTGTGATGCTGGGCAATTGACTTCACCTCTCTAGGCCTCTTTCTTGTCTACAAAGTAGAGATTGTCAGGGAACTCTTGATTCTCTGTGAGGAAATCATAAGGTGTTAGTTAAAAAAAAAAAAGAAACAAATGAAAAAACACCTGCTGCCTGGAAGATTAAATAAATCCCGGCAGGTGTTGCCCTCTTTTTACAGATGATCGGCTGAGATCAGTCATGTGCCCGAATTGTATACCTGTTTAGGTGTCCAGTGACGTTCAAGTTCATGATAGGTCTTCCTACCCTACTGTATAGCACTGGGAACTATGTCTAGTCACTTATGATGGAGCATGATCATGTGAGAAAAAAGAATGTACACATGTATGTGTGACTGGGTCACCTTGCTGCATGGTAGAAAATTGGCAGAACACTGTCAACCAGCTATAATGGAAAAAAATCGTTATAAAAAATAAAATAAAAACTGTTGTCTAAAAAGACCTGAAAAAATAAAATAAAATAAAGGTCTTCCTCTCAATTGTCTGAAGCAGGTTATGCAACATGGAAGTTATTTCCTCGTTCTACACTTTTTTTTTGAACTTTGAGTAGGTCTTTAATTGGTATAAAGTCCAGTCTTCAGAAAGCCCTCCCAACCAATTTTATTTTTTAAAATATTTGTATTATAGTTTATTTATGATATGGTACATCATCTATACTTCAGTTAAAAAATATGTTCCAGTATGAAAAAAGAAAAAAATTCAATTTAGTTAATTTATATTTTCCCACAAGATAAAGGGAATGTCCACTGATCTTTAGGCAAGGAAAGAATGACAAAGCAGAAAAGCAAACGAACGTTTTCAAAATATGCTTCCACCTCTTAAAAAGTGAAAATGATGAGAAATGTATATGATATGATCCTGTGACTTCATAGTTTTAAAGTGCTATATATGTTTTAAAAAAGACAGTGGTCTAGGAGTTCCCTGGTGGCCTATCACTTAAGGATCCAGCATTGTCACTGCTGTGGTATGGGTTTGATCCCTGGCCCAGGAACTTATGCATGCCGTGGGCACAGACAAAACAAACAAACAAAGAAGGACTAGGTTGTGGTGTAGCAGGTTACAAATCTAGTAAGTATCCTTGAGGATGCAGGTTCCATCCCTGTCCCCACTTAGTGGGTTAACGATCTGGCGTTGCCATGAGCTGTGGTGCAGGTCGTAGACGTGGCTCAGATCCTATGTGGCTCTGGCTGTGTCTTGCAGCTGCAGCTCTGATCAGACCCCTAGCCTGGGAACATTCATATGCCACAGGTGGGGCCATCAAAAGCGAAGCAAGCGAACAAAAAGGCTATGTATGCTCTATAAGTATATATGCCCATATACAGCTATATATCCATATTTCATATCTCTGGGTGAGAGTGAAGATTTTGCTTTTCTCCTTCTTGCAGATTCTCTGTAATTAGAAAACTACAGTTATGTAAAGCACCGCCCATGTGCCCTTTGGGAGAACAGTCCCAAGAGGAGATGACGGATGGGATATCCATCTGTCTGTCCCTGCTCCCTGCCCCACTCCCTCGCCCACCTTCCCGCACTTGGTCCAGTGCCAGCATCCTCCTGACTGGGCTCCCCATTGTTCTCCAGAAGCCCCCCTCTCAGGTCCTTCTTCCACGGGCCAGGGGGTGGAGGTGCTGACAGCCACCCCTCACCTGCAGCGCAGAGCTCTTCCTCGTGCTCTGTTCCCTTCAGACTGACTGCTCACCTCCCATTGCTTGTGAGAACTTCCAACGTCTGGCTGCAGGGAAAGAAAAGCATCATTTTGTACAGGAGAGTCCTTTTCATGGATAAATAAAGGGTAGGCAGCAGATGTTGTGGGATCTCAGGAGACTGTGGAAGAAACAGTTGCTCAGGCAGAAGATTTGGAAACTTATATATACATAAACACATATAAATGTGTATACACATATATTATAGATATGCTATATAAATGTACACAAGTATACACACATATACATTTATGTGTATATATGTGTATAGCATGTATAGTGTAAAAAACACACACATAAACATATATGTAAATAAGGCACATACAATATAAACATGTATATAGCATATAAACACATACGTGTACATAGCATATAAACATATATACTCGTATATTGCACATGCACACATATACATATATGTATAAAGCATATACCCATATATACATGTATATGAATGTAGCCATATACATGTATATTGCGTATATACATATATGTATATAACACATACACATACAAACATATTTGTACAGAGCACATACACACATGCACATATATGTATACAGCATAACACAGATAAACATGTATTATATACACACATATACATGCATTTACATACATGTATGTCTATGCATGTATATTCTGGATATACATGCATGTGTATATTTTTTGTTATACAAATCATACAAAATTCCCCTAGCCTCTTAAATGTGTGTATATGTGATTTATATAGATGACATTTATAGAACAATGTATATATGTGTATATATATATACATTTTATATAATACATGTAAGTGTAACATACCTATGCCTATATGTTTTACATATTATGCATACTACGTATACATATATAAATTTTACAGAGCATGGCTCTATTATTTTAGTGCAACTCTCCCCCCCCACCTCAAACAAAACAGAGACACTAAAAGGGAATTTCAGTGACTTTTATAGGAGCAGCCAACTGGACTAATAATGACCACATTATCTTATTACACAGTATTTTGTTTGGGGGTTTTTTACATATTGAAAAGGACACGATTTTACTGTGTTCTTCTATGGTCCTGCCTCACTTCCCACTTGAAAAAGGAGAAACGGATTCTTGTTACTCTGTGGGCAGGGCTGTGAGCTTCAGCACCTTGGACAGCTCACCTGCCCAGGTGACTGTCTCTCATCACGTCCAACCTGGCTTCACAGTGATGGTTGTTCACTGTGCCCTGAATCACTTTCTGCAGTGCACGGGCTCCGTGGACGTATATCCATCCTTTCTTCCCTTCCAGGATTTCAGTGTCCCAGGCAGACAGAAAAAAGACTGGAAGGACATTCAGCAGCAAAGCAAAACACCCCAGAGGCAAGGAGCAGAGGGGGGTTTGTAATCACAGGCATCCACATCACACTTGTATCTTGAGGGGACTTAGCCTCTGGCTCGAGAACTGAGATTCAGGGACACCTTTAGACATCAGATAAGCTTGACTGATTTCATTTTGATCTTTAGACCATTTGAGACACTGTCTTGAAGGACTCAGCTGGGTCCCCCTTTCGAGGGAGTCCTTTCAGGAGCATCTCTGGCATCACTTTGAGGGCACCACTATGGTTTTGTTTGTGACAGGATACATTTAGGTGTAGCTATCCATGTGACAGGTAATAAAGACATGTGTTCCAGGCTCATAAAATGTTTGAAATACAAGACAAAGGGTTCCTCCACAGAAATACAGCCTTATACATGGCACTGCCTGCCTGGATTTGTGTCTATAGCTGGTGTCCACTGACCTCTGAAATGAGGAGCTGGGGTCCAAGGTCTCAGAAAAGAAGCAGTGAGAATGGACACGGGTGCAGATGTCAGGGGCTCTGGAAGGTCTGTTGCTGTGGAAAGGACACTGTGTTTCATTTTCATTCTAGTAGCACCTGCTAGCTTAGTAGCCCCTGTTTAATAAAGCACTTCCTTCATAGCCCTTCACACATAGCTTCTAAGAAGTTGAGCCTCTTTGGTGTTCTGTGGAGGTCCTTCAAAATCTACCATCATGGCTGCTAACATTTCTGTCCTTTATCTTCTGCATCAGATTCCCAAACCTGCATCGAACCTTCAGCAAAGCCCAGCCCACTCAGAGTTCCTAAACACTGGCCAGGTCTTGCTGTAGGTCAGCATCCTGCCGGGATGAGGTCAGATCTTTCTAGTTCCTTAGCACAGGACTCTGTTCCCACTTTGCAAAATGTCTTAGCCATTGCACTCCATAATTTTTTTTTTCTTTGCATGATGGGTGAGAAAGAAGTCAGACTGGTCTGATTGAAGCTCTTTTCCAAAGCACTGCCACCCACACCGTTCTCCGCTCCAATTTCTCTGATCCATCTATTCGTTCCTGCGCCCCCTCTTCTTTTGTAGGATCAGACTGCCTTCTGCACACAGAAGCAATGTTATCCTCAGGTTCCTCAAGCAAAGAAGAGACCAGTGCCTTCTTGGAACTTTCTGTTCAGTAGGATTCATGGACTTCCACAACAGATTTACCTCAGTGGACCCAATGAACTTGAGAAACTCTTGTAAAATTGTAGCAGAGTTAAGACGGATGGTTAAAAACATCTACCTGTTCATCACAGGAGCAGGGGCAAAGGGATAATATCAAAAAGGATACTCAAGGAGTTCCCATTGTGGCTCAGCAGCAACGAGCCCAACTAGTATCCAGGGGGATGTAGGTTCGATCCCTGGCCTTGCTCAGTGGGTCAAGGATCTGGTGTTGCCGTGAGCTGTGTGTAGGTCACAGACGTGGCTCAGATCCTTCACTGGTGTGGCTGTGGTGTAGGTTGGCAGCTGCAGGACCAATGTGACCCCTAGCCCGGGAATTTCCATGTGCCACACCTGTGCCTCCCCCTTCCCCCAAAAAGAGGATAATGAAAAATATTCACTAGAAACCAACATCAAAACATCCCAAGCTCCTTCATTGTGGTTTTCAGATTGCACACAGGCCAGAATGTTCTACAAGTCTCATTGGGGTCACTGCATTTTACAGGGCCTGGCTATAAGGTCAGAGACATTTCCTCCTGAGCTGAGTTGACACTCTCCTGGTCTCTTTGGGTCCGTCAGCATTCAGGGGAGGGACCCATGCTACAGGATTTCATCTTTATATTACTAGGTCTCAGACGTAGTCTCATGGCCAGATTCTCCATGGCAAAAGACAGAGTGCACCTGCCAGTTTGGTTTCAGTTGAGGCATGGATAATATTTACCACTATTCTGTTAAAACGTTCACAACATCATAAGATCTTCAAGGAGCTCCATAGGTTTTCTTGTTCTAGCCCTCAACACTCCTAAGTGTCTGGGGTAAAATATCCCACCCCAGTAGTTATTCCACCTCTGTGGCTAGATTTCCACGTGTGGGTTCCAGTGAGGTGCAGACTACTGATACTCAGTATGTCCTAAATGGGAAGCAATTTCTGTCTGTCTGTCTGTGTCTGTCTGTCTGTCTGTCTGTCTTTCTTTCTTTCTTTCTTTCTTTCTTTCTTTCTTTCTTTCTTTCTTTCTTTCTTTCTTTCTTTCTTTCTTTCTTTCTTTCTTTCTTTCTTTCTTTCTTTTCTTTCTTTTTTTTGCCTTTTAGGGGCATACCCATGGCATACAGAGGTTCCCAGGCTAGGGGTCCAATTGGAGCTACAGCCGCCAGCCTACACCACAGCCACAGCAACGCAGGATCTGAACCATGTCTGCAACCTACACCGCAGCGCACGGCAATGCCAGATCCTTAATCCACTGAGTGGGGCCAGGGATCAAGCCCATATCCTCATGCATACTAGTTGGGTTCGTTACCGCTGAGCCACAATGAGAAATCCTGTGATTTCATTCTTTCTACAGCATAGATTTCAGTCCACTCTGTTTGCTTCTTCCTCATCTTTGTCTGAAATCTCTGACAAGAGATGTAGCAATGCTGGCCAGTCAGGGGTGGTACCTTTCCAGTTTGATCTATTACAGGCCTCTCCCTTGCAGTGTAAACCTTTTTCATTCTGCTTTCTTGGACCAACCCCCGAGAGAAGAACCATTCACTGAGACAGGAGGGCCATGTGGGCCCCTTTGCTCATCAAGAGGAGACAAGAAAGAAGAGGAAAAAGCAAACTTGGACACGGCCTGTGGAGTTAAAATCTGTGGCATGGCAAGGTATTAGTGTCTAATTTTTTAAGCTATTTGGAGATGCATTTCCTGTAGTATTAGCGGCATGATGGTCTGGTTTACTGTCTTTTCTTGCCTTCTGAGAGTGGCAGGTATGCAAAGCGGAACGGAACTTTGGAGGCATTTCTGGTTTGCAAGGTCTGATGGTGGCGCCTAACCACTGCAGTATATTTGAGTTGAGTTATGTCTGTTCTCTTGTACTCTCCCATCTCTGGTTGGCTCTGGGTGGGTCTTTTGTCCAGCACTCACCTGGTATCTAAAACACCATCTCTTTCTAGATGACCACAGAACACTTCTTTCTAGGAGGGCCATCACCATCTCAGCTCATAGGACCTTCTCTCCACAAATCATCAAGTGTCTTCAACCTCTATCGTGTCCTTTGCTCTGCTTGCTAAGACCTGAGGGAGGATGATGGGCTAAGGATGGCAGAACTCACCTCAGGTCCCTTAGCAGGACTTGCATCTTTGGACCACCTTCTTGATGAGAAATAGGGGTTCTCCTCGTTGGGCACGTCCTTGTGCCTCCCGGGCAGTGGTGGACAATATCAGGAAGCATTTCTAGTTGTCACTATGAGCCCAAACAGGGGTCCTGGCATCTCTGGATGTCTCCTCAGATCTTGTTCCCTTGCAAAATACACCAGTGCCTAAAGGACCCTACCCACTGTCTTCTTCACTTGCCTCAGCTCTGGGATCTGAACACCAGCCAGTCTCATGGGGAGAAGATGGTCAATGCATGCCTGGTGTTGTTGCAAGCCCTCTCAGATTTGCTGTTGCAGTGGTAGGCAAACTATGCTACAAAACCCAAATCCACTCTTCCTGGAGCTCAAAAGGTGATTAAAAAAAAAGAAAAAACATGCACAGTGGCACATATGTGGACAGGTTTGATTGTGTGGTTTGTGTACTGCAGAGTCAGAAGGCTAAGGGGACAGTTGAGCTCTACATTAGCCTTAGAAATGCTCTAGGATTCAGTGCCTGTGGGACCACATTCACGGGCCAGAGGGGGTACCCAAGTCTGACTTTCTCAGGAGCAGCCACTTTATTGGCTTAAGGCTTCTTTTCCTTTATCCTGCACCTGTCAGACTCAGCATGCAGTATGGCTGCCAGTTAACATTTTTATTGTCTATTTAACCCACCTTGATCAGTCTGTAGTCTGCCTCATCCTCTGTGTCTCAATCAGCCTTTGGAACCTTGAAAAGTCTTCAGCAGCATCTCTACTTCAATTAAAAAAAGGTTGAAATAGGAGTTCCTATTGGGGCACAACGGAAACAAATCCAATTAGCATCCGTGGGGATGAGGGTTCCATCCCTGGCCTCGCTCAGTGGGTTAAGGATCTGGCGTTGCCTTGAGCTGTGGTGTAGGTCGCAGACGAGGCTCAGATCCTGCGTTGCTGTGGCTGTGGCATCAGCTGGCAGCTGCGGCTCTAATTTGACCGCTAGCCTGGGAACTTCCATATGCCACAGGTGCGGCCCTAAAAAAAAAAAAAAAAAAGAAAAAGGGCTAAAATAGCAAGTGTACAAAAGTTAAAGTGAATGTGTCCATTTGTCTTGCCTTGCTTTTTTTATATACGATACTGCTTCTGCTTCTTGTTGTTTGCTTATTATTATTTTAATTTGTTCACTTTTTCTCTTTTGAAATATGTGTGATCTTGGGCTTAACCTTCTGGCATTCAGAAACGTCAGTGTGACATGGCAGGGCATTAGCTTCTATTTTTTTTTTTTTGCTATTTTTTTGGGCCACTCCTGCGGCATATGGAGGTTCCCATGCTAGGGGTCGAATCGGAGCTATAGCCTCCGGCCTACGCCAGAGCCACAGCAACGCAGGATCCTAGCCGCGTCTGCAACCTACACCACAGCTCACGGCAACACCGGATCATAAACCCACTGAGCAAGGGCAGGGACCGAACCCGCAACCTCATGGTTCCTAGTCGGATTCGTTAACCACTGTGCCACAAAGGGAACTCCAGCTTCTAATTTTTTAAGCCATTTGGAGATGCATTTCCTGTAATATTGGGGCATGTTCTGGTTTACTTTTTTTCTTGCCATTTTTTTTTCCCATCTGTTTTTCATGTTCTTGTCTTTGAAAAGATCTCCCTATTGCTTCTCAGCCAAGATCAAGCGTAGAATATAACTACCCAATTTGACAAATCAGACATTTAAACGAATTATTTTTCTATCTCACATATTTTATCACCTTTGTATTACTTTCTAGGAAATTAACTTTCTGCTTAATTTTTGATTCCAGCGAGTATCTAGTTTTAAGTTTAAAAAAATCATAAAATTTTAAAATAAAAAATATGTCATATTTAAAATATCTTAGGAGTTCCCATCATGGCTCAGCAGTAAGGAGTCTGACTAGAATCCATGAGCACACAGGTTCGATCCCTGGCCTTGCTCAGTGGGTTAAGGGTATGGCGTTGTCGTGAGCTGTGGTGGAGGCTGGCAGGATTAGCTCCAGTTTGACCCTTAGCCTGGGAAGTTCCATATGCCACTGGTATGGACCTAAAAAAGGCAAAAAAAAAAAAAATTTAATGGCATCTTTTTTTTTGTGGTGTCACTGTGTGTAAAATAGATGCACCCTATTTTCTTATTCTTATAATAGTATTTTTTTCAGGGTGTCTCCATTACCTCCAAAGTCTAGTATTGGGTTCTTTGGATTTTTTTAAGGCCTTTAATTATTATTATTTAAAACAATTTTTTTTTCTTGTTTGGGCCGTGTCTGTGTCATATGGAAGTTCCCAGGTTAGGGGTTGAATCAGAGCTATAGCTGCTGGCCTATGCCACAGCCACAGCAACTTGGGATCTAAGCCAGATCCGCAGTCTACACTACAGGTCACAACAATGCTGGATCCTTAACTCACTGAGCAAGGCCAGGGATCGAACCTGCATCCTCATGGATACTAGTCAGATTCCTTTCTGCTGAGCAAAAGAGGGAACTCCTATTATTATTATTTTGGCTGTGCCCGAGGCACTCACACCATAGCCTGTGACAACACCGGGGTCTTTAACCTGCTGAGCCAACAGGGAACTCCCCAGACTTTATTGTTTGAGAGCAGTTTTAGGTCTAGAACAAAATGGAGAGGAAGATCCAGAGATTTCCTGTAAAACAATGGCCTCTTCCCTTTTATCAACCTCCCCCATCAGAGCAGCACACCTCTGACCGAGGATGCACCTGAACTGACCTGCTACCACTCTCAATAACCCTTACGGCCACTCTTGGTGTTGGACATGCTGTGGGTTTGAACAGTGTATCCATCATTACAAAATCATACAGAGCAGCTTCACTGCCCTAAACATTCTCTGTGTTCCACCTGTTCACGCCTCCCTGCTCCCTAACCCTGGAGCATCACTGATCCTTTTACTGCCTGTGTCATTCTGCGTTTTCTAGGATGCCACGGGGTTGGTATCACACAGTCTGTGGCCCCTTTGGACAGGCTTCTTTCACTTAAGAATCCACATTTCAGGTTCCTTCCTGTCTTTCCATGGCTTGATAGCACATTTCGTTGTTGCGTGGATTAACATTGCATTATCTGGATGGACTACGATTGATGAAACCTTTCACCCAGGCAAGGCTACAGTGGTTGACAAACAGTTTAATAAGTAATAGTACAATGGAGAACATGTATCCGTGTTGAGTGTTACATTATTAGCCTGATAGAATTTTGCAACTGTATCAGAAACTCTGTACCCCTCAAACCCCAGCGGGGCATCATTATATACCGATGTGTTGTCACTTCCGAGGCAACATTCTTACCTGCAGTAAAGGAAGACAGCTGGAACCTGTTTTTTTTCTGTTCTCTTTAAATTGCTTGAAAGCCCACAGTCATTTATTTTCCGTATCTTGCGAAGAGTCAGCTCTTCATCCTTAAGGAGCGGTTTCTAGGTGGCGACAGCCAAGGTTCTGTTGAGTAGAACTAGTAATCACTTGTATGATGCAGTTTTCATTCAGCAACAAGGTGCGGCTATAAATAAATGGTAGCTTGACTCGACCAACTCTTAGGGCACATTGAAAAGAGAAAATCAAAGTGCATTTGGGGGCCTCCGAAGTGCCATGCACACACCTCTCCAAATTGACTGTTCTGAAAGATAGCATGCATTGGGAGCTATGCTTTGGGCCATGCCGTTTTTCTTAGAAAGCTCATTTTGCAGCCTTATTTAGTTATGCGTTTATTTATTTTTGGCCACCTTGCAGCATATGGCATTCCCAGGCCAGGGATTGGATCCAAGCCGCAGTTGCCACCTACGTACCAGCTCCTTTAACCCACTGTACCAGGCCAGGCATCGGACCTGTGTGCTGGCTCTGCCGAAACCCCTTCACGCCACAGCAGGAACTCCTGCAGCCTCATCTTTTAAACATCTCTTTAATGAAATGATTCCTGACTGTTTTGTGACTCTTCAACCTAACGTTGGCCAGGTACACTACGGCCAAAAACCCACGATGCTTCCTGCTCCACGTTGAATGCCAGGTTATGTGCTTTCTATGGCATGAGGTCCTGTTCCCCCCAAAATGTCTCTGAAAAATAAAAATTGTATAACACAATTTCCATAGGAAAAACTCTGACCATTTCATGTAGCTACATAAATTGCTAAAGATAGGGTAGCCATTGCTGTAGACTCTTTTTTTTCTTTGTTGTTTATCCATTCTATATGCAATCCTTGGCATTTATTAACCCCAAACTCCCACTTCATCCCTCCGTCTACCCTGTTGCCTTTGGCAGCTACAAGTCTGTTCTTCATGGCTGTCTGTTTCTGTTTTGTTGACAGGATCATCTGTGCCATATTTTAGATTCCACATGAAAGTGATACCATATGGTATTTGTCTTTTTCTGACTTCACTTCACTTAGTATAATAGTATTGGGATCCATCCATGTTGCTGCACATGACATTATTTTGTTCTTTTTATGGCTGCGTAGTATTCCATTGTGTATATGTACCACATCTTCTTAATCCATTCCTCTGTTGATGGACACTTAGGTTGCTTCTATGTCTTGGCCATTGTGAATAGTGCTGCAATGAACACAGGGGTGTATTGGGTATGTGTTGGCCCTTTGTAAATTAGAGTTTTGTCCGGAGACGACTAATAAATTATCACACCTGTAGACAGGCAATCAGAAAAAAAAAAAAACTGTCCCATGAACCTCAGGCAATGGCATCACCTTCTCATCCCTATTGGTGCCAAAATCTCCAAGTATGGGTTTTTGTTTTTGTTTTTTTTAAGATTGAAAAGATTTTCTGACCATGTAAATTTTAATTTGTTCTCTAAGAGGGGATGGGCTTGAACCAAATCTATGACTATGCCATGTAGATGTCTGATTTATTCTCATTTTAACACACATGAGAAGGCGGGAGACACCAATTTCCAGAGATAATGCCAATTATTGTATTATACCTATCGTCTCGGAAGAGCAGTTGAGAATTCAGAGAAGGACTATTTTATTTTAAAGGCATTACATAAGGCAGTCTTACCCCTAACAACTCAAACTTCAAAGAAATTTCAGACTGTTAATCATCATTTAACAGGACAGTACTTGCAAGGTAATTTTAATTAGGATTTATGTTACTGCTGGAGTTATGGATGAGAAGTTATTTTCATTAATATTTCTCTGGGAAACACTGAGTCATACTTTTGGTTATTGACAAGGTTCTTCCTACTTTTCAATTGATGCGTGTTTCCTGGGAAATAAGAGTTTGGCCACGGTGGTTTATTTGAGGGGATTTGATCTTTTAAAATGCATGATGAAAAGCCATTTTTAGAAGGTGTTGTTTTCCATAGAAATTTCTAAAGCCCGTGTTTCCTTTAAAGTT
This sequence comes from Phacochoerus africanus, assembly GCF_016906955.1. NCBI lineage: Eukaryota > Metazoa > Chordata > Mammalia > Artiodactyla > Suidae > Phacochoerus > Phacochoerus africanus. The sequence goes on along the minus strand of NC_062560.1, from coordinate 4,855,762 downwards.
CAGGTCCTTAAATTTTTTCCATCCAAATGCTCTCACTCATATTTGCATAATTTTACGTAAGATCATTGACCTTTGAAGATTAATGGCAGAGTTCTTGCCAGCTGTTCCTGAGGCCGTGAGAATTAAATCTACCACATGGCAAGAACAACAGCTAATTTACAAAGTTACCATGAGAAATAATGAGACAATGCATATCCTAGCACCTTGCACGCCTCATCGTATATGTTAAATCGTCAATAAATAGTGGTTTTGTGATTGTAGATCTCCTGCTCATTCCATAGCCATGAATTTATGTTTCAAATCCAAGCCTAGTATAAAAGAATAATGGTGCATTGTATGCCAAAATTAAAATGTATGGGGATATGAACCCTAGTATATTTTCTAGGAATGCAGATGAGGCTTTTACACTGATTATTTTGAATTCTTAACTCTTCTTGGAATCCTTTCACGATTCTGTCGCCTTATTTGTATTGCAAACCAACCTTTCAACTTTCTCAGTATTGGGTGTTTCTTTTTTCATTGAAGTATAGTTGATTTACAATGTTGTGTTAATTTCAGATGTAACAGCAGAGTGATTCACTTCTCCACATTCTGTTCCATTATAGGTTATTACAGGATACTCAATAGAGTTCCCTGTTCTATCCAGGAGGACCTTGTTTGTTTTATATGTAGTAATGTACACAGGGTCATCCCAATTCCTATTTTATTCCCCTTTCCCTTTGTTAATCTTAAGTTTGTTTTCTGTGTCTGGGTCTGTTTGTTTTGGAAATGTTACTTTACACCATGCTTTAGATTCCACACATGTGTGATAGCGTATCTGTGTCTTTCTCCGACTTTACTTGGTATGCGAATCATTCGTTGCATCCATGTTGCTGTAAATGGCATTGTTTCCTGCTTTTCATGGCTGAGTAATATTCCATGTTTCATACATACCACATCTTCTTTATCCATTCGTCTATCAATGGAGTATATTTTATCAGTAGCAAATTTCAATGCAGATTAGTGAAACAGAATGCACACCTTCATATAAACTATAAAAGATGTAAACTTGCTCGGGGGCACAAGAGTTGAACTTTTATCAGATTTTCAGTGAAAAGCAGAACACAAGAGCAAACAAAAGGGTTATCAGAATATTAACAAATACTTTAGAAATGGAGAAATTTCAAAATGTTATTTCTCAAGAAATCTCATAGCACAACTCTTTTCAACGATCTGTCATGGATACTTAGTTGGGTTTTGTTGGTTTTTTTGGTTTTGTTTTTTTTTGGTTTTTTTTTTTTGGTTGTTTGTCTTTTATTACCAATCCATCACAGAGAGGTAATTACACATATGAATTGTGCTTATAAACTCTATTTTGATAAATCTGACAAAATGTGTGCAGTGTCAGTGCATTGAAAACTATAAGAATTGAATGAAGTTGTTTCTAGTCTAAAATTATATGATATGAACTGTGAAAATATCATGAAGAGAGTCTATTTAAATGTAGATAAATATTGTAAATACTACATCTGGTGTGCACCCAAAAAAAAGGCAGTTAATTTTTGCCTTCAAATTTTCTCTTTTATTAGAATTTTTTAATTATGCAAAAATTAAAATACAGCATACTGTTGAGAGGCTGCCTGATGATTGTGTGATGTGTTGATTTTTTTTCAGTCCGGTTGCAAGTTTTCATTGAAGATGGTTTATGTGAGATGGATTCAGAAGTTTAACAGTTTGAAGTCTTTGAGGGCTAAAAATATGGCACAAAGGAAATGATTATTAGGAATCTCTTACAGAATTGTTTTCAATTTTATTTTATTTTTTTGTCTTTTGTCTTTTTAGAGCTGCATCCGCGGCATATGGAGGTTCCCAAGCTAGGGGTCTAATCCAAGCTGTTGCCACCAGCCTATGCCAGAGCCACAGTAACACTAGATCCGAGCTGCATCTGCAACCTACACCACGGCTCATGGCAACACTGGATCCTTAACCCACGGAGCAAGGCCAGGGATTGAACCCACACCTCTTGGTTCCTAGTCGTATTCGTTTCTGCTGTGCCATGACGGGAACTCCCCAAGAATTGTTTTCAATTTAAGAGCATCTAGATTGTGTTGAAATTATTTATCTAGGAATACTAGTTAAATTTTTGATTTAAAAAAGCCTCTCAATGTGTAGTGTATGGATAGATAGATAGAAGACTAGATAAGGAGTTCCTGTCATGGCGCAGTAGTTAACGAATCCGACTAGGAACCATGAGGTTGCGGGTTCGATCCCTGGCCTCGCTCAGTGGGTTAAGGATCCAGCATTGCCGTGAGCTGTGGTGTAGGTTGCAGACGCGGCTCGGATCCCGCGTTGCTGTGGCTCTGGCGCAGGCTGGCAGCTACGGCTCCGATTAGACCCCTAGCCTGGGAACCTCCATATGCCACGGGAGTGGCCCAAGAAATGGAAAAAGATAAAAAAAAAAAAGACTAGATAAGATGGATGATGGATAGATAAATAGAGAAAAAGAAATAGTATTTCTTTTATTTTTTTCCTTGGGCTTTATGGAGGTATAACATTGGCCCATATTTCTTTATTTCTCTCCAACCCACTGTCTCACCAGGAGGGTCTGCCCTGTCTAGAAACTAATGAATAGTGAAACAGTTTCATTTCCATCCCAGTCTCTTCTGTATAATGTCCATGCCTAAGCAGAAAGTAAATTACGTAATCATTTAAGGCAGTTTTACTTCACTACTTATATTGGATTTTGGAACAGAAATGGATCCATGGGGAAATGCTGGGCCTTTCTCTTCAGTTCATATGCTAATGTGAATTTATTGTTCCCCTCACTGAGACTAATTTTGAGAAAAGAAGTGGAGATTTACCTTCAAATGTGTTTACTAACGTGCTTTCACATTCCTGAGAAAGATGGGCGGCAGTCCTATTGGACATGTTTTCAAAGCATTTGAATGCCACAGGCAAATGGGACATTTTCTATCATTTATGAAATGGTTCTGTCTTTTTTCTTCATGAGAAAAACACATGATCACAGCATTCTACCAGAGAGCCTGTTTCTATGGAAGCTGAGAGCCAGGAGGCATTTACTCTTTATCTTCCCAAAAAAGTCTCTGGTGACCGAGAATGATGTATCTTAAACACACCAAGTCAGAAGATCTTCAGAAGCAAAACCCGTTTTGAGGTCCACAGTAAAGAATGTTGGGATTGGAACAGCTCTATTTTCACTTGCTATAGGATAAGCAGAGCAGCCAGGAAAAGGGGATGGTTCATCTTTTTCGAGAGCGATGAGAGAGCAGCAAAACACTCTATCCCAAGGGTATGCACAACTCTTCAGTGTGTCTTCCAACTCAGAGACTGAATTTTGGGTGAAGGAGAAAAACATAGCTTTATTGCTTTGCCAGGCAAAGGGGGCCACAGTGGGTTCATGCCTTAACGACTGTGCCCTCCATGGGGAGAGAATAGGAGATGGTCTTATAGTTTGGGAGTGGAAAATAGGGCCACAGATAAGGATCACGGTAGGGGCAAGCTTGCATTCTTCTTCCAAGCTGGTGTTTAGTCCTCCCAGGACTGGTTCTGTCCATCCTCCTTTTTTTCTGGAATGAAGAAGGCTCCATCAAGTAGTTAATATCTTCCATGTGATGGGGGGTGGGGGTAGTTCTGCAGAAGGGCTCAAAGATATTATGTGCATCCCTTGAGGAGGAATCAGGATCCTGCTCCCAGGCTGCACTGTTGTCTCTTGATTGTTGCTCCCTGGTCTCTGCATCCCCTCCTTTCCCTAATCAGCACCTGTTGCAACCTGCCCTTTGGAACTCAGGGAAGGTCATAGAGACTGAAGCTTACTCCCTAAAGAGAAGAAATAGGAGACACAAAGGCTTTTGTGCCCAGGAACCTCACAGGGCCCTGCTGGGTTTCAGCATGAAGAACCTTTGCATATTTCTTGTGTTTACTCATTTTGCTGAAAGATGCCTATCTCACCCTTCACACCCTGGATCTTCCAGTCCCAACATGGTGGCCTTTGGGAACCAGGAAGGATAAAGTCAGTTGGCAGGTGGCATCTACTCAAGGGAGAGCTGGTGTGTTTGCCATTTAAAAATGGAGCATGGTAAAAATAGACTGTACAGTTTCTTGGCAACATTGTAACTACTTACGCAGGGCTGGAAGCTTTAACAAGAAGCTCTTGCTTTGAAATCCCATGGTAGTCTAGAGATGTTGCTTTCTGTTGATGGTAGTTTTCATTTGCCAGTCCCTCTTTTCTTGGCCAGCAGACCTTCTCAAAAGAGATGTTTCAGTTGTAGGCTCAATAAAGAGAGAAGGATTTTGCAGTTGGGAGATCCTTGGTGCATTGGTGAGAGTCTGGTCTTAATATTAAAAAAGGGAGTTCCCATTGTGGCTCAGTGATAACGAACCCAACGAGGAACCATGAGGATGCGGGTTTGATTCCTGGCCTCGCTCATTGGGTTGAGGATCTGGCCTTTCCATGAGCTGTGGTGTAGGTCACAGATGCAGCTTGGATCTGGCCTTGTCATGACCTGTGGTATAGGTCTGCAGCTGTAGCTCTGATTTGACCCCTAGCCTGGGAACTTCCATATGCTGCAGGTGCAGCCCTAAAAAGAAAAAAAAAAAGAAAAAAAAAAGAAAGAAAAGGAAGATTCAGCTAAGAAATAGAAACCAGCACGCTTTTTTTTTTTGAACATACAACAGTATTTTTTGTCAAGCAGTTTATATGATCTTTAGTCTTTCTGAACAATGGTGTGATGTGAGGTCTACCCAAGACCGGCTCTGGTAGGGAGACGATCGCAACTGCACATCTTATTGAATCCTAATTCGTCTTCTTTGTCCAAAAGCCCTGCAATCGTTCATGGGATTCAGATGCAAGGGTCGTGTTCTCCCCAAGCATGCACCTTTTCTACGCTGGTGACTTTGAACTGGTGCTCACACATCACCATGATTTTAACTCTTAATCCCTTCTGATTCCCTGCAGAAGAATTTTTAATTTATTCTCATGTCAGGTCAGGGTGGATTTGGAAGGGAAAACTCATGGGTTCATTTTCTATTTACACTTCCTCTTTCCTTCTTCCCTGGCTTTCCCTTGATTCTCACTGGCTCCCTTGTTTCCTCACGTCATGACTTGACCTGGAACCTTGTTTGTCTTTCTTTTTAATGGGCTGTTTTTTACACTTCCTCTTTGCACTGCATCCACAGAGGTGCTTCAAAAACCCATATCTCAGCTGCTTTCCATCTCAGCGCACCAGGCGTGTGTTTTTATTTCGGAACCGTTCGTTGCACCTGTGGTTAAAAATCCAGTATGACAAAAGGCGTATGGTGGAAACATGACATACCTCCGAGATAATGTGGAATCAGACTGCAGGCAAGCAAGTCACGTGAATTTTTTGGTTTCCCGGTGCCTTTGCAAGTCACGTTTTGCATTATACTGCAAGTGGATTATGGGCCCCAGCATAATTCTTTCTAGACAATATCTTTTAGAATGAACTTTTTTTTTTTTTTTTTTAAATTGAAGGATAGGCTTGCCCCTCTGGTGCAGTAAGTTAAAGAGCCAATGTTGTCTCTGCAACGGCATGGGTTCCATCACCAGCCTGCCTCAGTGGGTTGAGGATCCAGCGTGGCCATTGCAGTGGTCTAAGTCACAGCCGCACCTGGGATTTGATCCCTGTCCTGGGAACTTCCCATGTGTGGGGGAAAAAAAAAATTGACATATGATTAATTTACAATGTTATGTTAGCTTCAGGTATATAGCAAAATGATTCCTTTAGAAATGTATGTTCTTGTTCACATTCTTTTCCATTATAAGTTATTGCAAGATAATGAGTATACTTCCCTGTGCTCCACAGGAGGTTCTTGGTGATTATCTGTGTTATATATGGTAATATATATATGTATTATGTCCAGAAAACAATGTTCAGACCTTACTTCAAATATACCTTATTCACATTGTGGCTCAGTGGAAACAAACTTGACTAGGATCCATGAAGATGCAGGTTCAATCCCTGGCCTCGCTCAGGGGGTTAAGGATCATCTGGCGTCACCTTGCACCGTGGTATAGGTCGCAGACACGCCTTGGATCCCATGTTGCTGTGGTGTAGGCTGTCAGCTGCCGCTCCAATATGACTCCTAACTTGGGAATCTCCATATGCCCTGGGTGTGGCCCTAAAAAAAAAACAACAACAAAAACATTATTGCTGAGAAAGGCTAACCATCACCTGAGTCTTCACCAAGTCATAGTAGTAACTTCAAAGATTTCTGGTACCATAACAGATAGAGGAATAAGTTTTCAATAGTGCAAGAATATTCCACTTACGTGTGGAATCTAAAAAGTAAAATGAACTAGTGAGTATGACGAAACAGATGCAGACTCACAAGCATAGAGTACAAACTAGTGGTTACCAGGGGAGAGAAGGGGAGGTTGGGCAGGACAGGGGAAGAGGATTAAGAGATACAAACTATTATGTATCAAGTAGATAAGCTACAAGGATACATTGTAAAGCATAGGAAATAACAGCCAATATTTTATAACGATTATAAATGGGGTATAACCTTTAAAAAATGAATCACTGTGCACCTGTAACATATAATATTGCACTTCAACTATACTTCAGTTGAAGAAAAAACTTTAAAAGAATAACAGCCAGCTTCAAATTGTGTTTGATGTAAAGGTGTAAATTGTAGAATAAAAAAGAAAATGAGAAAGTAATTTTGCCTCCAGTTATATAAACGACTGTCTACAGAACACTTTCTGGTGCATTAGGTAACCACATGAAAAAAAAAAAGCCTTTTCCTTATTAAAAAAATAATAATGACACAGTTTGAACCTTTACTGGAATTACCCCAGTGTGACAGAGAGACAGGAAGTGGTCAAATGATATTTTAAAAATAATCAGTTTTTTGATATTGCAGATGGACTTGCTCAAGGCAGGGTGGACCCCCCCTTCCAGCCTTCAGGTGGTAAAAAGATAATGCTGTGTCTGCAAAGCACAATGAAACCACCAGCAATGACGTGAGAGATGCCTGTATGTGAGTGCCCTCCAGCACGCCTTACATGCATGTCTCAGAGAAGACAGACCTGTTCCTTTGGTCTAGAAAACCATACCCCAGATAGTCCTGGGTGAGCAGCCCTGACACACCAGTGCAACACACCCCCCTTTACTGTTTGCCTTTCCCCCTTAGCAGCATAAACTCAAGCTTGCCTGTTTTGACACATACGAATCTATGGCATCTTCAGCAAGGTTCCATGACAGTCCAGTGTATGGACGTACCATGACCTTCATCAACGCACCTGTTCTGCTTGCACTTTGAGGTGCTTTCCCAAACTCTCGCTGCTATAACCCAGGGTGCAATAGAAACAGACTTCATGCATCTTTGAGTAGGATTTGGATTTCATACCTAGTTGAAACTCATATTGGCGTTGGAATATTGAAATTAAGAGGCGTTACCAACTGAGTTTCTAGCCATCATCTAGGAAAGTCCATCTCAGCGACATTCATGCCAGGAAATTATGATCAAACCTGTAATTTGTATCCATCCCAGCTCAGCACACTTTAGGTGAGAGGCCAGATTCTCAGTATTTTAGACCTATGAGCCATAGGCTTCCTGACCCAACTCTCCACATTGGCCATTGTAGTACGAGAATGTCATCAATTTTGTCAGTGAGCACACATGGTCCGGTGCCAATAAATCTTTATTCACAAAAGCTGATGACAAGACATATTGGGGTTCTGGACCATAGTTACTCACCCCGGTTTATCCAGTACAACAATAATTTTCAAAACAACACCTTATATATATATATATATATATATATATTTTTTAATTTTCCCACTGTACAGCAAGGGGGTCAGGTTATCCTTACATGTATACGTTACAATTACATTTTTCCACCACCCTTTCTTCTGTTGCAACATGAGTATCTAGACAAAGTTCTCAATGCTATTCAGCAGGATCTCCTTGTAAATCTATTCTAAGTTGTGTCTGATAAGCCCAAGCTCCCGATCCCTCCCACTCCCTCCCCCTCCCATCAGGCAGCCACAAGTCTCTTCTCCAAGTCCATGATTTTCTTTTCTGAGGAGATGTTCATTTGTGCTGGCTATTAGATTCCAGTTATGAGTGATATCATATGGTATTTGTCTTTGTCTTTCTGGCTCATTTCACTCAGTATGAGATTCTCTAATTCCATCCATGTTGCTGCAAATGGCATTATGTCATTCTTTTTTATGGCTGAGTAGTATTCCATTGTGTATGTGTATATATATATGTTGATTCACAATGTTGTTCCAATTTCGGCTGTACAAGCAAAATGACCCAGCCATGTGTACACTCTTTTTCTCTCCATTATCTTCCATCCCAGTCTATCCCAAGAGATTGGATAGAGTTTCCTGTGCTGTACAGCAGGACCTCATTGCATATCCATTCTCAGTGTCAGAGTTTGCATCTACTAACTCATTTCTATTTGGTGTGCAACACCTGTTTGTATGTCAACATTGTCACTGGCAATCATGTGTTCAAGTTTTCCCAGATAGTCAGTAGGTACCCTTGACTCTACAGAAACTATTCATTTTACATCAATTTTAATAATTTGCTAAGTGTTTTTTAATGTTCAGTAAAGCATGTTTTTTAGATATATGGTAGGCTCTTTTCTGATTGTTTTTTGGTTTTTTTTTTTGGACTTTAAGTGACAAATCTTTTGTTTCCTAGCCAAAGAAGGATATCAGTAAGTCGTCAGACTCAAAATACCAGTTTTCATGACTACTCACGAAATGATGGAAGGGGTTCAGGAAGGCACAGAGTAGCTCTTAGATTTGGGGGATCATTTTCCTTTCTGAAATCAGGAAGATAGTTGGGGTATCCTGGTTTGGTAGTTGGCATTTGTGTCTTGAGCCTGACGGCTTTGTATTGAAACAAATAAATGAAAGGAGACAGTGTGGGCACACAGCCCTCCCCCCCCCGCCCTCCCGCCACACACACACCCCAGTCTGGATCTGGGTTTTAAATTTTATGTGACTTGTGTATTAAACACTTTTGTTCTTCATTAGCGCATATGGAGAAAGCACAACGCTGTAGATTATCATGATCTAAAAGACGTTTCAGGGAGTTCTCGTTGTGGCTCGGGGGTTAAGAACCTGACATAGTGTCCGTGAGGGTGTGGGTTCAATACCTGGCCTCGCCTAGTGGGTTAAGGATCTGGCGTTTGCTGCAAGCTGCGGTGTAGCTCACAGATGAGGCTTGAATCTGGTGTGGCTGTGGCTGTGCTGTAGTCTGGCAGCTGTAGCTCTGATTCAACCCCTAGCCCAGGAATTTCTCTATGCCAGGGGTGTGGCTCTGCCAAGGAAAAATAAAATAAAGGAAAATAAAAAATAAAATGACTAAAGCAAAGTAACATAAAATGACATAAAATAAAATGGGAAATAAAGTAAAATAAGGTAAAATAAAATATTTCCAACTGCTTTCAGTGGAGAAACCCGTTCCTTCCCTTTAAGGATGGGCTTGCCTCTGGCCAGAAAGAGGCACGTTAAAATTAAAAATAAAAAATTAAAGGGGCACTCCTGAAGCTGTGTGATGCTTTACTTACTTTTTCCACCTATCAGGAACGGTCTCGCTTTCAGGACACCTGTTACGATTTAGTTAGCAGTCCCACCTCCCTGATCCAGGCGGAGAGATAGTAGGAAAGCACTGTCGGAAGCCTGCATTTGAATCCCCCTTCTATCTCATATAATGTCCCCAAAGCCCATTATCTCAGGGACAGTGTGACTCACACCCAGAGGATACAAGCAGCCGAGATGAAATTGATTAAAGCCGTGTGTCATCATCTTCTTGCAAAAAGGGATAGTGTCATTGAGGAAATTGTGGTCATCACCCCCCATGCCCTTTTTCTTTGCCCAATGAACATCCATCTTCCAAAAGCTTTTCTGGGAAGCCACACGTGGAAGGCATGATCCTCAGATCTGTGGTGCTTTGATCGTCCTTTTGAGGAACTGTTTCAAATTCAGAGAGGAGGCGGGGACTTCTGGTGACTGCAGGTGTCCTGGAGAGCAAGAAAACCGTTGCAGATCCTTGCAAACACAGCTTCAGGGCTTTCGTTATCAGTAGCCAAGACATGGAAACAGCCTAAGTGTCAAAGGACATCCACAAAGGAATGGATAAAGAAGATGTGGTCCATATACACAATGGAGTATGTACTCAGCCATTAAAAAAAAAAGACCAAAATAAGGGAGTTTCCATTGTGGTGCAGTGGAAACAAATCTGACTAGGAACTGTTAGGTTGAGGGTTCAATCCCTGGCCTCGCTCATTGGATTAAGGATTTGGCATTGCTGTGAGCTGTAGTGTAGGTCACAGACATGGCTCGAATCTGGTGTTGCTGTGGCTGTAGAGTAGGCCAGCAGGTGTAGCTCCGATTAGACCCCTACCCTGGGAACCTCCATATGCTGCAGGCGTGGCCCTAGAAAGCAAGAAAAAAAAAAAGCCATTTGCAGCAATATGCATGCAAGTAGAGATTCTCATACTAGCTAAAGTAAATCAGACAAAGACAAATACCATATGTTATTGTTTCTATGTGGAATCTAAAATATAGCACAAATGAACTTATCTACAGAACAGAAACAGACTCATAGGGAACAGCCTTGTGGTTGCCAAGGTGGCGGGGTGGGGGTGGCAGGGGAGTGGGATGGATGGGGAGTTTGGGGTTCGTAGATGCAGACTATGGCATTTACAATGGATAAGGCATGAGGTCTTGCTGTCCAGCAGAGGGGACTCTATCTAGTCTCTTAGGATAGGACATGATGGAAGATTATATAAGGAAGGGAATATGTATATATATACATATATATTTATATGATGGAGTTACTTTGAAGTAGAGCAGAAATTGGCATAACACTGTATTTCAACTATAATTTTAAAAAAGAAAATTAGAAAATTACAAAAATAAAATTATTCTAAATATGAAAAAGAGAAGGCAGGAGCTGTGGAAGAGTTGATGAAAATTCTCACTTCAAGCAGAAGTATTACATTCATTTGTTAGCTGCAGTGCAAACTATGACACTGAGAATGGATAAGCAATGAGGTCCTGCTGTCCAGCACAGGGAACTCTATCCAGTCTCTTGGGATAGACCAGGGTGGAAGATAATATGAAGAAAAGAATATGTACATCTACATAAAATAAAATATTGATGTATTTATAAATGTTATTAAATATATTGTTTATATATTTATAAATATTATTAAATATATGATATATATACTTATAAACATTCATTTATATATTTGCAACATTTATATATATATATAATGTGTGACTGGGTCACTATGTAGTATGGCAGAAATTGTGACAACATTGTAAATCAACTGTATGCTAATAAAAATAGTAAAATAAAAAGCAGGAATAAAAGACGCAGCAGACAGGATTTCTTATGATTTCTCCAGGCTCCTGGAACTCAGCACCTCAGCAGCTGGCCTGCCAAGTGTGCACCAAGGTGCTGATGGGGCCTGAGTGCCAGGACGGCTCTCAGGCTGGTCCCTGAGGAGGGTGCCTCAGAAGAAGATGTTGCTGTCCATCCCTGGAGGCATGCATCTGTGCAAGGGTGGCCGTGCTCTGCTGAGAAACTGATCTGGTGCCTGATGGAGTCCAGATGTCTAGAAACCCATGATTTTAGGGACTTGATGAGAAGCAGGATGGTGGATGATTGGCTCATGACTTGGGAACATCAGATGAAGCCTCTGCCCAACCAGCGGGGTCTCCCTTAATTATTTCCAACGACAGAAATTTTCTTTCTCATAATCATTTTGTTGCCAAGAATTAGTCCTTATGTCTACCAATTAATGTCTTATAATTGAGCCCTCCCACCACCAGGCCTACTTCCCCAGGACACAATGAATTTTTTTTATCATGGAAGATACTTAAACAGGAGCTGGATACACGGGAACCCAGATGGTGCAAAGAGGATGCCCATTGCGGGCTCGTTGCGGGAGATGAATTGAATTGAACTAGGCTGTGGTTCTTTGCCGTACTAAGATTCTTTTTTTTTTAACCTTTTATTTTATTTTTTTTTCCTGCTGTACAGCATGGTGACCAGTTACACATACATGTATACATTCTTTTTTCTCACATTATCATGCTCCATCATAAGTGACTAGACATAGTTCCCAGTGCTACACAGCAGGATCTCATTGCTTTTTTTTTTTTTTCTGGTCTTTTTAGGGCTGCAGCCATGGCATATAGAATTTCCCAGGCTAGGGGTCGAATCAGAGCAGCAGCTGCCAGCCACAGCCACAGCCATAGCCACAGCCAGATCCAAGCCACATTTGCAACCTACACCACAGCTCAAGGCAACGCCAGATCCTTAACCCACTGAGTGGGGCCAGGAATCAAACCTGTGTCCTCATGGGTACCAGTTGGGTCCTTAACCTGCTGAGCCACGACGGGGACTCCCAGTTCTAAGACTCTTGAAGTCCAGATCTCCCCCATCATCCTCAGTCTCATTATTGCCACTTTTATTGATTGAAAATTGCATACCTTCTCAAGATGATATGCTCCAGTGGAGAGCAGAGACTTTGGGAGTAGGTAAGCGACACACTTGCTTAAATGCACATGTGTCCCTCAAATGATTTTAACAGGGAAGGTCAGAAGAGTGCCTTTCCTAAGGTCGAGCTGAAAAATTCTTTTTCATTAGATCCAGAAGATCAAGAAAGAAACATCTAAAGAAGAGAGAGGGAGTTCCCTCTGTGGCATAGTGGGTTAAGAACCTGACTGCAGCATCCCGAGTCACTGCAGAGATGCGGGTTGATCCCTACCCACTGCATTGGGTTAAGGATCCAGTGTTGCCACAGCTGCAATGTAGGTCCCAGCTCGCCTGGAAACTTCCATATGCCTCATGTGTGGCCAGAAAAAGAAAAAAAAAAAAAGAGTTTTTTTTTTTTTTTAATTGAGGGACATAATAAGATGGGTATCAATCCTCCACAAAGATGCTAAATCCTGAATGGTAAGTAGAACACCTCAGACAAAGCCAGGGATGAACAAGGTTGAGGGTTCTCATGGGAAAAGCTTTGATTCCTGGAGAGAAGAAACCTCAATTGAGACCAGGAGGAAGTAAATCTTCCCCTAGAATTTAGTGACTGTTAACCTGGAAAGGACTCCAGGATAGAAGTTTCTTCTCTTGCTCAGTCAGTTTTATCACTGTAATCCCTTCATGTTTCCATTGAGCTGGTACCTGTGTCCAGGCTAGTTGTAAAGGGACCAGCTGGATGGAGCTTGATGAGGGGAGGAAGATGGTGAGAGCTTGGGCAGCTCTGGGAGCCCTGCTTGGAGGTGGTCATTCTGCAACATCAAAAATGACACTTTTGGGGAGTTCCCATTGTTAAGAACCAGACCAATGGTTAAGAACCAGACTAGTATCCATGAGGATGCAGGTTCCATCCCTGGCCTGGCTCAGTGGGTTAAATATCTGGCATTGCCCCAGGGTGCAGCGTCAGTCACACATGCAGCTCAGATTCTGCGTTGCCGTGGCCGTGGTGTAGGCTAGCAGCCTCACCTCCAATTCGACCTCTAGCTTGGGAACTTCCATGTGCTGCGGGTGTGCCCTAAAAAAAAGAAAAAAAGAAAAAAAGAAAAAATGGCACTTCTGTGTGTCCTCTACATGCCTCTAAATCACAGGGGCTGAATCATAAAACGTCCAGAAAACGTAGCCACGAATCTGACTAGGAACCATGAGGTTGCAGGTTCGATCCCTGGCCTTGCTCAGTGGGTTAAGGATCCGTCGTTGCCATGAGCGGCGGTATAGGTCGCAGAGGTAGCTCGGATCCGGCATTACTGTGGCTGTTGTGTAGGTTGGCAGCTGTAGCTCCGATTTGACCCCTAGCCTGGGAACCTCCATGTAATGTGGATGTGGCCCTAAAAAGCCAAAAAAAAAAAAAAAAAGGCACCTTTTTTGGGAGTTCTGTGGTGGCTCAGCAGATTAAGGATCTGGCACTGTTACTGCTATGGTGCAAGTCTGGTCCCTAGCCCGGGAAGTTCTGTATGCTTTGGACACAATAAAAAAATGCACCTTTTAAAAAAACCCCACAAACTCTTCTTTGTTGAACATTTGGAATCCAGATTTCATCAGCTCTTCGGCGTGATCACGATTACTCAGACGCTTGAATTCATCCATGTGACTTGATTCTCTTTTCCAAAAGTTGAAGTGTTAGTGACGCCCTAGATGCACACACTCCCAGTTGGAGGATAAAGGTTTTCCTTGATTTCTTAGGGTTTACAAAGGAAAATTTTCCTTTGTAAAAAGGAAACTATCCTGACAAAACTTTAAATTGACAAGATCCATATGCACCCCTGTGTTCATTGCAGCACTATTCCCAATAGCCAAGACACGGAAACAAGCTAAATGTCCATCAAGAGAGGATTAGATATTAGATAAAGATGTGGTGACACATACATACATACACATAGTGGAATGCTATGCAGTGATGAAAAAGGACAAAAGAATGCCATTTGCAGCAACATGGATGGAAGCAGAGATTCTCAGATGCAGTGAAGTACATTGAAAGAGAAAGACCAATACCATATGTTATCACTTATATGTGGAATCTAAAACATGGCACAAATGAACCTAGCTGTAGTGCAGAAACAAACCTATAGGACAGAGAGAACAGATTTGTGGTTGCCGAGGAGGAAGGGGAGGGAGGGAGTGGGATGGATGGGGGCGGTTTGGGGTTGGTGGATGCAAACGATGACATGGAGAAGGGATAAGCAATGAGGCTTTACTGTACAGCACAGGGAATTCTATCCAATCTCTTGGGATAGACCTGTTATGGGAGATACTATGAGAAAAAGAATGTATTTGTATGAATGAGTCCCTTTGCCGTACAGCAGAAAGAGACACAACGTTGTAAATCAACTCTAATAAAAAAAATTTTAAAAAGGAAATGAACAAAGAGATTCAGTGGAGAAAAGCTTAGCGATGGATTGAATCTACCCTTTTCATGGCATAGGATCCTTCCTAAGGAAATGAGGACCCAGAGAAGTTTTATGCCCGGTTTGATGAAGAGTGGACAGTCCTGGGGGATTCTGATGGGTTAAAGAGTCAGGTGAGGGTTGTAAACTGGGGGAACCTTAGCAGGACTGTTCTGAGTCTTGTTGAAGAAACGATGTCCTTTTGTCTTGAAGACGATGCTTCTTTCCTCCTGGTACATGGAGGGCAGCTCTCCCAGGAGCATCTTAAGACATGTTTTCAGGGGATGAGGAGGAGGTCCTGCTTCTGCCCTTTTCTCAAACGTCTTCAGCTTAAGACAAGCACCAGGCACTGTTGCCATATTTGGGGGTATTGTGTCTAGAACCCCATCACAGTTAAAGATGACACTACCAGATCCAATGGGTTCAAACCCATTGAAAATAATGGGACCTGGAAGCAAACTGCAAATACCCAAGGCCAAGTTATAAGCATGCACTTTGATGGAGAAATTGGAGGAAAATTATCACCTTCCCACTAAGTTTATTTTCTTTCCTTTTTAAAAACAAATTAGAGTTGATTTACAATGTTGTGCCAATTTCTGCTGTAGATTAAAGTGATTCAGTCATACATATATATATGCATTCTTTTTTTACATATTATTTTTCATCGTGTTCTATCCCTGGAGACGGCATATATTTCCCTGTGCTGTGCTATAGGACCTCATGTCTAGTCCATTCTAAATGTCATAGACTGCATCTATTAATCCCAAACTCCCTGTCCCACTAGGCTTATTTTCTAAACTGATGTCTGCTTGGAGTGTACTATTCCCATCCCTTTCAAAAAAGAACATAACGTCTAGGACTGTGGGACACAGCTGAGAGACAGAAGAAAAATACTGTACAAGGGATTTTCCAGTTTCCTTTTAGTGTGATGAATTGATTCCTTCATTGACAAAAAAAAATAGAGATCAGCCACTTAGCT
Source organism: Phacochoerus africanus (assembly GCF_016906955.1). NCBI lineage: Eukaryota > Metazoa > Chordata > Mammalia > Artiodactyla > Suidae > Phacochoerus > Phacochoerus africanus. The sequence goes on along the minus strand of NC_062560.1, from coordinate 4,839,862 downwards.
CATGGCACCTCCTTTCAAAGACTCAGGTCACTGTCGGATGGAGTGGAAAATCCATACATGGATTTTTCGTAGTTGAGAGGTAAGCACAGGATGAAATACTCCTTGACATCCAGCCCAGATTGGAAATCAAGTTTCAGGGCTGTGTATTTGAGGACTTCTAGGAGTTAAATAGGTAAAGAGGGGAGAGGCTGTGTTGTGTGATCGAGGGAGGTGTTGACCTTTGAGCAAATCACGCTTCCCTGCATCCCTGGGGACCCACAAGAAGTAAGAGAAGCTTGAAAGGCTTGATACTGCAAATGGCTTGATTTTTCTTTTTTATGGCTGAGTAGTATTCCATTGTGTGTAGGTACTACATCTTCTTCTTCTTTTTTTTCTCATCTTTTTGTGTTTTCTAGGGCTGCACCTGCGGCATATGGAGGTTCCCAGGCTAGGGATCTAATAAGAGCTGTAGCTGCCAGCCTGCACCACAGCCGAAGCAACACAGGATCTGAGCCGCATCTGCAACCTACACCCCAGCTCACGGCAATGCCGGATCCTTTACCCACTGAGCAAGTCCAGGAATCGAACCCGCAACCTCATGGTTCCTAGTCAGATTTGTTAACAACTGAACCATGATGGGAACTCCAGTCTTCTTAATCCATTCATCTGTTAGTGCCATCTCAGCAATGTGGATGGAACTAGAGATTCTCATACCAAGTGAAGTAAGTCAGAAAGGGAAAGACAAATGCCATACGATATCGCTTATATCTGGGATCTAATATACGGCACAAATGAACCTTTCCACAGAAAAGAAACTCATGGACCTGGATAGGAGTCTTGTGGTTGCCAGGAGATGGGGGAGGGAGTGGGATGGTCTGATGGCCTGGGAGTCTGAGGTTAGTAGATGCAAACTCTTGCCTTTGGAGTAGAGAAGCAATGAGATCCTGCTGTACAGCACAGGGAACTCTATCTCGTCACTTGCGATAGAGTAGGATGGAAGCTAATGGGAGTAAAAGAATATATATATATATATGTATATATATATATATGTGTATATATATATATATGTGTATATATATATATGTATATATATATATATATATGTGTGTGTGTGTGTGTGTATATATACACACACACACATAGTATATATGTATGTTTGGGTCACTTTACTATACCGCAGAAGTTGACAAAACATTGTAAATCAACCTTAATAAAAATTTTTTTTAAAAAAGAAAGTCTTAATCCTACAGCACAGGCTCATGGGTCCAAAGGTTATAGGTTGTACTCTTTCCTGGGTGTCCTCCACATGCTTTTCTCTGAGGGTTGCTGAAACTCCCAGGAGAGAGCCTGTGTGGTCTGCCTCTCTCCCAGGTGTGACACCCAGCACCACACTGCAGATGCCGATGAAAAAGAACCTTTTCTTCAAACGGCTCTCTCATCTCCTGAGATCAGCTCTCTCAAAGGCTTAGGGACCAGGAAGCTTCGTGCCCATAAAGAGAAGGCAAGAGGAGTGACTCTATTTGTAATTTTTTTTTCTGAATTCCTTGAGCCTTCCTTGGCCTTAGGTCTCTGGATTTCATCGGGCAGCTCTCTTGTGCTGCAAGAGGGACTGTGACACAAAAGAAAAAGAAGCATCTTTCTTCTGTCCTTCCCATACCTGGGGCTGCCGTTATGAAGCGTGTTTGTTAGCCCTTTTAGATAGTACATTTTTATTGTTATTGTGTGTGTTTTTATTAAAGAATAATGAATTTACAGGGTTGTGCTACATTCTGCATTACAGCAAGGGGACTCAGTTATACATACATATCCATTCCCTTTCTCGTATTATCTTCCATCCTGGTCTATCCCAAGAGACTGGATGCAGTTCCCTGTGCTTCACAGCAGGACCTCATTGCTTATCCATGTGCAATGTCATAGTTTGCATCTACGAGCCCCAAACTCCCCGTCCATCCCACTCCCCCCACCCCCCTGGCCTTGGCAATGACACATCTGTTCTCTATACCTGTGAGTCTGTTTCTGTTTCTAGATAGGTTCATCTGTGCCATGTTTTAGATGCTACCTGCAAATGACACCATATAGTAGTGTTTTTGAATGTTTGAATATTAAAGCATAGTTGACTTAGTTATGCATATACGTACATCTTTTTTAAAAAATATTCATTTCCATCATGATCTGTCACAGGATATTAGATACAGTTCCCTGTGCTCTCCAGGAGAACCTCATTGCTTACCATCCTAAAAGTCATAGTAGATTTTTTAAAACTGAACTGGGTACAGCAGAAATTGAAGAAACATTGTCAATCACCTATACTTTAATAATTTAAAAAAAAAGAAAAAACTGACCTGGGCTTTGAGGATTTTTTAAAAGACCTGCTGACAGTCCCTCCTTTGGTACTGTTTTAAAATAAAACCACTATGGAAAACAGCATGGAGGTACCCCAGAAAACTCAATATACAACCTGGCAAGCCCACCCTTGGGCATCTATCTGGACAAAACTTACCTAGCAAAAGACATGCACTGTATGTTTGTTGCAGGACTATTCACCATAGCCAAGACATGGAAACAACCTAAATGTCCATTGACAAATGAATAGATGAAGAAGATGTGGTATATATACACAATGGAATACTACTCAGCCATCAAAAAGAATGATATAATGCCATTTGCAGCAAGATGATTGGAACTAGAGACTCATACTAAGTGAAGTAAGTCAGAAAGAGAAAGAGAAATACCATATGATATCACTTATATCTGGAATCTAATATATGGCACAAATGAACCTTTCCACAGAAAAGAAACTCATGGACTTGAATAACAGACTTATAGTTGCTAAGGAGGAGGGGGCGGGAGGGCAATGGACTGGGAATCTGGGGTTCGTAGATGCAAACTATTGCCTTTAGAATGGGATAAGCAATGAGATCCTGCTGTGCAGCACAGGGAACTATATCTAGTCATTTGTGATGGAACGTGATGGAGGATAATGTGAGAAAAAGAATGTATGTGTGACTGGGTCAATTTGCTGTTCCGTAGAAATTAAATCCTAACAGAAATTAGTATTTTGTCTTGGATCAAGGCATGAGAAAGGAATAAACAGGAGATGCCAATGGCATTAACCTTACCCTACAGCAGCGGTACCTCATCTCTGTCCCCCATGACGAAGTAGCCTTGTGCTGTCCGCTGAACGCGTCTGAATGTTTTCTCTGCTGTAGACGGAATCTATCCCCAGTTTGATAGGGATCTTCCTTGCTTTCTTGGCTGTGAGCCTTCTGCACACAAGGTTTTGATGAGAAGTGTACAGGGAGTACCGTGTAACGGTGAGAACACCTCCATAGTGTGTTTTTGGAAAGTAGTGAAAATGGAAATGATCCTATAGATTTTTAATCCAGTTTTAGGTATAGGTTTTATTTATTTATTTATTTATTTATAATGTTATTGGGATATAGTTGATTTACAATGTTTCATTAGCTTCAGGTTTACAGCAAAGTGAATCAGTTACACATGTATATAGCTCCCTTCTCTTTTTCCCTGGGTAGGTTAGTACTGAATATAGAGTTCCCTGTGTTTACGTAGGTCCTTGTGAGTTATTTTATCTATAGTAGTGAGTATATGGGTTAATCCCATCTTCTCAATTTATCCCTCTCTTAAGGTTTTTTTTTTTGGTCTTTTATTTTAGGGCTGCACCCGTGGCATATGGATGTTTCCAGGCTAGGGGTCCAATGGGAGCTATAGCTGCCAGCCTGCACCACAGCCACAGAAACGCCAGCTCTGAGCTGTGTCTGGGAACTACACAGCAGCTCATGGTAATGCCAGATCCTCAACCCACTGAGCGAGGCCAGGTATTGAACCTGCCTCTTCAGGGATGCTAGTCAGATTTTGTTTCCACTGCATCATGACGTGATCTCCACCACCCCTTAGGTTTGATTTCAGTATCTATGAGTTCCCATCTTATTTATAAGTTCTTATGTGTCATGTTTATTAGATTCCACATATTAGTAACATCACATGATACTTGTCTTTCTCTGACTGACTCACTTCACTTTTTATGATAATCTCTAGGTCTATCCACGTGGCTACAGATGTCATTATTTCGTTCTTTTTATGGCTAAGTAATATTCCATTGTGTATGTGTAATGCATGCCACACTTTCTTTATTCCTTCCTCTTTGGGCACTTGGGTTGCTGCCATGTCTTGGCTATTGTAAATAGTGCTGCAAAGAATATTGGTGTGTGTGTATCTTTTCGAATGACAGTTTCTTCCATATATATGCCCGGGAGTGGGATTGCTGGATCATATGGTGGTTCTCTATTTACTTTTTGAAGGAACTTCCGTTCTATTCTCCACAGTGGTTGCACCAATTTGCATCGCCTCCAACAGTGTAAAAGCGTTGTCCTTTGTGCACACGCTCTCCAGGACTTGTTTGCAGATCAAATGGTTGTGATGATGACCGTTCTGACTGGTGTGAGGTGGTACCTCGTTGTAGTTTTGATCTGCATTTCCCTCATAACTAGCGATGTCCATCTTGTCTTATGCTTTTTGGCCATCTGTCTGTCTTCCTTAGAGTAATGTCTCTTTCGATCTTCTGACCACTTTTTCGATTGTTTTTTTTTTTTTTTTGGTTTCTTTGATATAGAGCTGTGTGTGATGTTTGTATATGTTGAACATTAATCCCTTGTTCGTTGCTTTATTTGCAAAGATTTCTCTCATTCTGTGGGTTGTCTTATTTTATGTTTTCCTTTGCTGTGCAGAAGCTTTTAAGTTTATTTACATCTCGTTTGTTTTGTTTTTATTTTGTATTTATTTTTTCATTTATACTGATTTGTACTTTTTCCACTATAGCTGGTTTACTGTGTTCTGTCAATTTTCTACTGTACAGCAAGGTGACCCACTTACACATACATGTATACGTTCTTTTTTCTCACATGATCATGCTCCATCATAAGTGACTAGACATACATGCCAGTGCTACACAGCAGGATCTCATTGCTTATCCACTCCAAAGGCAATAGTCTGCATCTATTAATCCCAACGTCCCAATCCATCCCACTCCCTTCCCCTCCCCCTTGGCAACCACAACACCTGCATGTACACTGCAGCACTATTTACAATAGTCAAGACATGGAAACAATCTAAATGTCCATCAACTGATGGTTGGATTAAGAAAATGTGGTATATATGCACAATGGAATACTACTCAGCCATAAAAAAGAACAAAATTATGCCATATGCAGCAACATGGTGGAACTAGAGACTCTCATACTAAGTGAAGTAAGTCAGAAAAAGAAAGACAAATACCATATGATATCACTTATATCTGGAATCTAATATATGGCACAAACAAACCTTTCCACAGAAAAGAAACTCATGTACATGTTTGTTTTTGTATTCATTACTCTAGAAGTTGGATCCAAAAACACAGTGCTGTGATTTATTTCAGAGATTGTTCTGCTTATGTTTTCCTCTAGGAGTTTTATAGTTTCTGGCCTTACATTTCAGTTTTTAATCAATTTTGAGTTTGTTTTTTTGTATGATGTTGGAGAATGTTCTAATTTCATTTTTTTACATGTAGTGCTCCATTTTTACCAGCACTGCCTATTGAAGAGACTGTGTTATATTCTAGTAAATATTATTGCCTCCTTTGTCATAGATTAGTTGACCATATGTGTATGGGTTTGTCTCTTGGCTTTCTATCCTATTCCACTGATCTGTATTTCTTTGTTCCTGCCAGTGCCATATTGTTTTGATGACTATAGCTTTGTAGTACAGTCTGAAGTCAGGGAGCCTGATTCCTCCAGCTCTATTTTTCTTTTTCAAGGGGTATAGGTTTTATTATGTGGCTACTTTCTTCCTCCAAGTTTTAAGGGATCGATTTTCACAACAGTCTCTGAATTTCTAGTTTGTGCCATGGCAAGTTTCCCAAATGACTTTCATTTACATCCTGGCAATTCAGTGGTACCTTTGCATTTTACTAAATGATGGCTCTTCTGCTTTAGCCAATGAAACTATCTTAAAAGGGGTCATTTCAGAATTAAAAATTTATATGTAATTGTCATGCTTTTATCTCCTTGGACATCACACAAAAGAAGGCACCTTTGCAGAGTATATTTGAATGGGGCATTAAAGTCTTGTAGATACTTGGCTGTATTGTCTTTGGTTTTGGGTATATTTATTCCTAATAACTGGCCAGTGTTGTTAGGTGAATCTCTTTCAATGTTACAAAGCATAGCATCCTTCTTGGCTATTCCATTTATGCTCAAAACACAGTATTTACACAGTGTCACACAAATCATACTCTCTTCATGACTTTTCTTGACCTGTAAGGTCTAGAAACCGATCAGCTTTGTAAAGAAGCCACCAAGGTCGCCATGGAAGGTTAAGCTGTGTCAGTGGAAGATCAAAATGATGCATTTACTAAGTGTTTCTTAATATTTAAGTGAAGCTGATGCATGCCTCAGCCTCTTACTCACACTCAAATCTGCTGCTCTCCTTTCCCAACTGTCTGTATTATTTTCTGACAGCATGTGAAAAGAGCAATAGATGCATGTACCACGTTTTGCCCTTTCGAGAGCTCCAATGAGCAAATGTTGCTGGATGCTTTCTTTTTTAAAAAAAAAAAAAAACCACTAGGAGGAAAATTGCAAAGCCAGACCATTTTGGTTTCTCTGGAGAGGTGGCTCAGCGATCAGTAACGTGGGCAGGGATCCTGGCATGTGGCTTGTTTTTTCTTGAGACTCTGACACATTGCCCCCAGGAATCCTTGCAGCCAATGAGGCATTAAATTGTATTAACTGAAAGAGAATGTAAAACTGGTCTGGAGATAGGGGTCCTTAGAGCTTCTTCTTAGACTTTTTGTGGGTTTGGGTGTCCCATTCAGAATTCTTCTCGTCATTCACACTAAGTGACACCATAAACTGTTTAAGCTTTCAGAATACTTACTGGTTTACAGAGGGTCATTGTTACGTGGAGTTGTATGAAGTTTGCTTTCAAGTGAGGTTTCCTCATTAAACGTTTGGAAGGGGGTCCGTGGCTTACCTTGTCCCTCTGTCCCTTTGATCATGTACCTAATGTGAGTATCCCAGTCAGAGAAAGGGTGTGGCTGGCAAGCATGATGTTCTAACACTTATCTCCTTCTGCCCTGATTTCAGCACCCGCACCCGTGGACAGTTCCAGACTCTGCATTTCAGTATCATCCTGTCCCCTCCCCCACCAAAATTGTGGGAGCAGTCTCCGTGGGCTCTCTTTGCAGTGCTCCCTCTGTAGGCACATGCAGGCACAACCCAGATGTGCAGCTGAGACAATACCCGGTGGATGTGGAGATTCAAAGTTTGATGTGTGATGCTTGTTTGCCCAGCCCGCTCCTCTCTTTGAACTTGCATAGCATTCGTGTAGCTACACGTGCATTATGACTCATTTTTCTTTTTTGTCTTTTTAGGGCCACACCCAGGGCATATGGAAGTTCCCCGGCGAGGGGTTCAATCAGAGCTGTAGCCGCCAGCCTACACCACAGCCAGAGCAGGACCATATCCGAGCCACACCACAGCTTGTGGCAACCCCGGATCCTTCACCCACTGAGCAAGGCCAGGGATCGAACATACATCCTCATGGATACCAGTCGGGTGCAGCACTGCTGCATTCCCATGGGAACTCCATCTACTCCGTGTTACATTTTCTTAGAGAAGACCCCTCTCTAAAATGAAAATCAGTGGCCAGACTACGTTCTTCTTTGGAGAAATTAATTTGCCGATGTAACCTTGCTTCCCTTTTTCCTTCTGTCACTCTTTGGGTGGCAGCCCATTCTTATTTTAGTCGTAATCCTTTTAGAATACCTAGGACTAGGATAAATTACCATAATCAATGGATCCAAGGTAATGACTTCTTTTAGTAACTTTGCATTATATTTTTAATGATTGATGTTGGACTAGTCCATCACCCAAATGTGCTATGAGCCTTTTAAATCAGCCATTCCTCCAGGGAAGGGATTTCCTGTCATTTATTTTAATAGGGTTGGCAAGTTATTCAGAACTGGGTGTGCTGCTGCCCACTTCTGTGACTGTAAAATGTTTTCCTGCACACCCTCTTCAAGGCGTTTACTTGGACTCACCTTAAAATGAAATGTATCTTTTTTTAAGATAATTATTAGAGAGCAGTGGAGATATGATAAGGACACTGGAAATTCGTAAACTGCTAATTTTTTAAAATTAAAATATAGCCACATGTGTTTTGGGTTGTACGACTATGAGCTATGTTATCCTGGATTCAGCAAATGAATGCATGTTGTGATATTTATCTTCTAATGTAGTGGTCAAGGCATGGCTTTGCATTATCTGGAAGTCTCATCCCTGACTTGATGTGATTTGGGGGAAGTTACCCACTATCTCAGAACGTGATCTCTTGAGTCTGCAATTGCGTGTGGAGAGGAATTTTTTCCTCTCACCTTCTAGGTGCTTGGCTGTCACCCCTGTAACCCAAGACAGAGTTACAGGAGAAAATCATGCAGAAGTTTTTGAAGATGTATGCCTCCTGGAACATGCATGTGTGTGTGTGGCAGATACCCTGGGCAAATGAGTAACAGCAGGGGGTGGCTTTGAATTGAGGCTCAAATACCATCTCCAGCAAAAGACAAAAGCTGGTGGAGGCCAGTTTGGGGGAAGATGACCAAGAAAAATGACGTGAAGAAGAGTGAGGTCCTCAAGCAGACTTCAGGCCTTCCTCATTGATGACATTTCTCGTTCATCTAGACCCATCCTTGTCTCTTACAGGAAAGTCACGTCCACCCTCTTTTCAAAGCTTCACTGGCTCCTGCTCCACAAAAAACAATTGGCTGAAAACAATCTGTGTGCCCCAGAGTCCATTTTGGTTCTGTTCTTGTTTTGCCTTTCAGGGCCACGTGTGCAGCCTAGGGAGGTGCCCAGGCTTGGGGTCACTTTGGATCTGCAGCTGCCAGCCTCTACCCCAGCCACAGCAATGCCGGCTCCTAGCTGTATCTGTGACCTATACCACAGCTCATGGCTGTGCTGGATCCTGAACCCACCGAGTGAGGCCAGGGATCAAACCCGCATCCTCCTGGATACCTGTCAGTTTTGTTATCACTGAGTCACAACGGGAACTCCCCAGAAGCCCATGTTGGGGTGGGCTTTTCTGCCCCTTTTCAAGGGCAATGACTCTGGCCCTACCTACTTTATACAGCGAGGCCTGGAATACTCCCTCCAACTGACATGTCTTTGAGGAGAGAATTCTAGTACCCCAGCGTCTAATCCATTTGATGGTTTCACTTTTCTGTGGAAACCTGTGTCCATACTTGAAATCAGATACTATGGATTGTTTTGTTGGCTGATTTGGAGAATCACAGTCTCTGTCCATCTTCCTGTGGGGAAACTCCTCTTCCCAGGACCTCAGGACACAATGAATTTTTGATTCACATGGGCATAAACAAGGAGACAGCAAAACCTGACATAGAACTGAAGAAAGAGGAAGCAGGGAGAAGGTGGCGTGGACTAAAATGGGGATGAATCTTTCAAGTTTTCTCTTCGTTTGGCTTATCCACATCTTTTCTGTGTGTGTGTGTGCGGGGGCTGCACCTATGCCATAGGGAAGTTCGCAGGATGGGGGTCACATCAGAGCTGCAGCTGCTGCCTTATGCCATAGCCACTGCAACAGAGGATCCGAGCCGAGTCTGTGACCTACACCACAGCTCACAGCAACCCTGGATCCTTAACCCACTGAGCAAGGCCAGGGATCAAACCTGCATCCTCACAGACACTATGTCAGCTTTTTAACCCTTGGAGCCATGATGGGAACTCCATTATTCACGTCTTAAAAGGTAATGCATACCTGCTCATGCATCTGTAGTTGACATGAGCCCCTCCTTAAACACCACCTTTGAGGGGTCCAGCATCATGCATTATTTTATGTTGTAAGATCTTCAGGGGATAAGTCCTCAAGATGCCTAGGAGGTTCACAGAAATGTAGAAACATGGTTCACGTTGGAAATGACTCATGCTCTTCAGTATCCATGGCAGAGAGCTTCTCTCCCAACCTTAATAGGATTTCAAATTGACATTGACATTTTAGTAAATCAGAATTAGCTTTTTCCGTTTAAACTCCCCGTGTCTTATGTAAATGGCTGGGCTGACTTTTATGGAATTGAATATTCCAGAAAATGTCATGGAACCTAATATAAAACAAGTTAACATTCTCATTTTTAGATCTTAAAGGGATATGGTGTTAAAATATAGACATTGACAATCATGCAGCCTGGGCTAGGTTGGTTTTTTTTTTTTTTTATGCCTGTGAATTTCAAATTCAAGCATTTAGCATGTCCATGAAGGTGTCTGTATGCCTGCTGAGAAAAAGGTTGAAATTCTGAAGGAATTATTATAAGTTACTTAAAGAAGACCTGCTTTAAAGATCAAAGTCTCTATTAATGAGGTGACAATAGGTGTCTGCGGAGAGCTTCAGAAGCTTTTCTTTGCCTTTATTACATGGCAACCAAAATATCTGTTAGATTCCGAAAGCCAGCTTTTGGTGACAAAAATCATGACTCAAAACTTTAACTGATTTTTGCAAGATTCTCCAGCGTGATTGTACATCTGTGTCCAGTAAAATCTCCCTCCTAAAGTCGAAGGATTATTACCCACGTCCAAACGTCAAGCACTGTGAAAAGAAACCAGTTTTGCAGCAATGTTGCAAGTTGTAGAAAACACCACCATGAAGTATAAATGCCACAAACTTGATAGAACATGTCTACTAATTAAGAACTAATTGTTGGATCCTATGACCAGGCTTAGGTAGGATCTTGGTGCAAGAGGGTAAGAAATGATTTTTTTTTTCTTTTTTAAGGCTGCACCTGTGGCATATGGACGTTCCCAGGCAAGGGGTCAAATGGGAGCTGCAGCTGCAGGTCTGCACCGCAGCTCAGAGCAACACCAGATCCTTAACCCACTGAGTGAGGCCAGGGATGGAACCCGCCTCCATGTGGATAATAGTCAGATGCATTTCTACTGCGCCACAATGGGAACTCCGAAGGGGTCATTTTTTGTTCATGTACACTTACTTTCCAAAAATCTCCCCTCCTGAGAGGCTAATTTACTTGAAATTTCCCTCAATGGTGTCATTATTTTGTCTCAGGGAATCATGTTTTGGAAGGCTATGGACCAATGGGCCACATAGAGTTAGTAAATTAAGCCTCTCACACATACTTTGTATTATTTTACTCTGCTGTATAAGAGACAACAGCATAAGCAAGACGTATTTTTCCTCTTCCATCAAATTGAGGCATCCTTTGGCATTTCTGTGGCTCATCATCTCTAGCTTCCATTGTGGCATTATTTGATTGTGTTCTTTAACATATGCCTTTAAAATATATTGAGTCCTAAGCATGTTTAAAAACACAGAAGTGTGTAACATACACTCCATCCGTGTTTTCTATGTATATTTCCAGTTTCTTGAATCACATACAGCTATTGATTGTACAAGCAAACCTCTCTCTCCCCCCTACCTTTTTTTTTTTTTTTTTTGCTTTTTAGGGCTGCACCTGCAGCTATGGAAATTCCTAGGCTAGGGGTCCAATCAGAGCTACAGCTGCCAGCCTAGACTGTAGCCGCAGCCACAGCCGCAGTCACAGCAACACAGAATCTGAGACGCATCTGCGACCTACACCACAGCTCACAGCAATGCCACATCCTTACACACTGAGTGAGGCCAGTGGTTGGACCCATAGCCCCATGGATCCTAGTCAGATTCATTTCTGCTTTGCCACAATGGGAACTCCCTCTTTCTCTCTCTCTCTCACACACACATGCATTTATACACAGCTTTGTTTTCAGTGTCCTTTCACAAAATTGAGATCATTTTCCTCATACCCCTGTGCTGTGGGCTTTATTCAGTCAAATCCACATCTTCTTTTGGAAATCGACAGAAATCATTTTTTAAACTTGAAGAATATTCTGCTTAATGCATCCTCCTTTACTTCTGCCCTGTGTTAAAAGACAAATGGAAGCATATTAAAATTTTAAGCATTTGTTCAAGCAAAAATTGATTTAAATCAGGCAGCATCCAGTCTAGCAGATAGAAAGGAGCTCTGAGGACCTAGACCAAAAAAAAAAAATGTTCATATCCAGAAGAAGCAGGAAAGTTACACCAGGCAAAAGAGTGTATTGGTTATTACAAGGTTACTTTCCATTAATGGATGGCAGAGGATGGATCAGTGGTGAGTGGATGGTTTACAATTCCATTTCTGGCCAAATCTTGATTTGATGACCTGGGGCGTAGCACAAGTGACTCCTCGTTGGACCCCTTGTCTTTTCATTTTGTTTGTTTGTTTGTTTTGTTTTGTTTTTTTCTTTTCTTTTTGCTTTTTAGGACCACACCTATGGCATATGGAAGTTCCCATGCTAGGGGTTGAATCAGAGCTCCAGCTGCCAGCCTACGCCCACAGACACAGCAACATGGCATCAGAGCCGTGTCTGCGACTGACAGCACAGCTCACAGCAATGCTGGATCTTTTAACCCACAGAGTGAGGCCACAGAACAAACCCACGTCCTTATGGATACCAGTTGGGTTTGTTACCACTGAGCCAAGATGGGAACACTAGTCTTGTTTTTAACATCTCGTTTCAACCCTTCTGAGGGGGTGTTTATGGACAATGTTGTGATGAAATCCCTCTTTTTATACTTTTTGCACATTGTGAGTGTTCTGTAAATAATTGGAAGCAGATTAGGACTCTGCTCTCCCTCAGTCTTGGTGATGCATGTTATATATATTTCATTGGAATAAGTCGGACATACAGTGCCAATGAGCTCAGGACTCCATGGGTGACCCTTTTTGTTATCAATAAAATGTAGACTGATCTTTCCCATGCCAGGTTGGCAGTACCTTGTAGCTGGAATATAAATCATAACCAAGCAAGAAAATGGCATCACCACCAAGAAACTTATCAAACATTCCTTGAGGATCTTGTTCCCCAAACCTCTGAAAGAGTTCATCTGTAGATTTTAAAAGAGGATCTAGCAGTTGTGTCTTGGCATCCTGGCCTTATGCCTTGTAGTTTCTATGATATGAAACTGAGTATCTATGCAACTGAAAGGGAAATCGAGGTCATTAAAAAAAATCACATAGACAGAACTATGTCATGCATGTGCCAGTTATTTTGAGGAGGCTGGAGTTAATATAGCAAGTCCACACTCCAAGGGTGGTCAGCTAGCCCTGCATCAGAAAATTTACACCCTAGTCTTTCTTTTCTGTCCACTTCTCAGTGTACTGAGCTGAGCTGCACATCATTAGCAGGTCAGAAATGCATTGGATTTGTGACATGAATTAGTGTTTTAGGTCACAATGACCTAGGATGCACTCAAGGTGGAATTAAAGAGATTCAAGTTAGGTGGTTGGGTTGAACGATTTTATTTTATTTTACTTTATTTTCTTTTATTTCACTTTATTTTCTTTTATTTCATTTCATTTTATTGTCTTTTTGGAAGTTCCCAGGCTAGGGGTCTAATTGGAGCTGTTGCTGCCAGCCTACGCCAGAGCCACAGCAATGCCAGACCTGAGCTGCATCTGCAACCTACATGACAGTTCACGGCAACAACGGATCCTTAACCCACTGAGTGAGGGCGGGGATTGAACCCTCAACCCCATGGTTCCTAGTCAGATTCGTTTCCACTGTGCCAAGATGGGAACTCCTGGGTTGAACTATTTTAAAGACCATCTCCCCACTTACATGAGCAAGGTATACAAGTCTAGAGCTGTCTGTCCCTTTGACATGGTCCCAACCCATGGTTTGAAGCCCTGTTAGTCCTGTGCACATCCACTGACTAGAAAAAATTCCTCCTTTCCTGATGCCTACTGCAAAGTAGAAGAACCACACCTGGAGCTATCCTTAGAGAACTGGGGGTAAGAGGAACTACAAAACAGAGGCTGATGAGAGTTCCTGTCATGGCTCAGCAGTAACAAACCCAACTAGTATCCATGAGAACTCGAGTTTGATGCCTGGCCTTGCTTAGCAGGTTAAGGATCCAGCATTGCCATGAGCTGTGGCGTAGGTCACAGGTACAGCTCGGGTCCCACATTGCTGTGGCTGTAGTGTAGCCTGACAGCTGCAGCTCCAATTCAACCCCCAGCCTGGGAACTTACATATGCTGCACATGTGGCCCTAAAAAGATAAAAAAAAAAATAGAGGTGGACCCCTTGAAAGTTCATAGGACAATTCACAGCAACTGTTTTGTGCATCTGCTATGGGCATCTGTATGTATGACGGAGTTGGGTTCAAGACTTATAGGAGGAGATGAATAATTAACCATCACCTGCTTTGTTTAGGGCAGTTCCTGTTACCTATGAAAGGAACCTGAGAATTATGCATAAGCAAATTTGCTTAGGGAGCTATGCATCATTGTCTTTGGGGTTTGGCTGGGGGCAGCCCCTGGGGCTAAACAGAATGAAACTCGGGCAGTTACATAAAAATTGCACTCTATTGTACCTCTTGGCTTTCCACAGCCTCCTTTCTGTATAGGCAAATGCTGCATGCATTGGCTGCAGGCAACTCTTAAATAAATCATGATGGAGTGAGGTGAGTAAGAGCACTGTGGAGGGATAATTAAGGGAACAGATAAGATAGCAGTATTGAATGTGAGCCAACATGGTCTAAATACTCCTGTTCCCTTACAAAGTTTGGAGGCCTAATTGTCTTGGAAAATCACATTTAGTGTTGTGCTAATGATGTGTCAAGCATTCAGTGTGATTTGCAAAAGCCATAGAGTCCTTGGTCTTATAGCTCTTGGGCCCCAAATAGCAAAAAATGCTCTTTTAACCATGTAATGACACTGAAGCAGGAGTTTGGGAGGATTCAGTGTTAATTGTTCTGTAGCTCTAGTCCTTCTGCATTTTCTTCCTCAATATCTGCTGCCTCCATTTAGTGACAGAGATGTGGGTGGATGGATGGAGGAATGGGTGGATGGATGGGTGGGTGGATGGATGGATGGATGCATGGTGGGTAGGTGGGTGGATGGATAGAAGGATGGATGTGTGGGAGGGTAGATGGGTGGATGGATGGGTGGGTGGCTAGATGATGGATAGATAATTGGATGGATGGATGGGTGGGCACATAGATGATGGATAGATGGTGGGTGGATGGGTGGGTGGATGGATGGATGGATGAATGGTGGGTGGATAGATGATGGATGGATAGGCGGATGGATGAATGGGTGGATGGATGGATGAATAGGGGATATGTAGGTGGGTGGGTGGATGGATGGATGGGTGCATGTGTGGATGGGTGGGTGGTAGATAGATACATAGGCAGGTAGTAACATATTTAAATTTACTCTGATACATTTAATATTGTACTCTTTTGTCCAGAAGTCTATAAACGTTCTGGAATTATTATTACTCCTGTCAAATGTGTGGATGCTCTTCTTGTAGAAACGTTCAACTTTTTCCCTCACTGCTCTGTGCCCTCCACTGTGGGCAGCCCCTGAGTTTGAGGGGGCTTCTAGCAGTTATCATTTGACTGGATTTCACAGATCTCTCAGATGGAATATGCCAAATTTTTATGGGAGAAAAGGCACATAGTGTCATTATAGTAAATTTATAAAATCATTCTCATAACCCAAGGGTAATTTAAAAAAAG